>NC_056625.2:37020817-37125817 GCF_002870075.4 Lactuca sativa | reverse complement strand
CCCAAATAACTATTTTAAGGGACCTAATAACATTACTATAATTATTTAAAAGCTATATTTAAAATAGCATAGGCGTAGCTCACTTACAGCGGGTTTTAAAGAAAATCGGGCTCCGATGGAGCAACATTTCCGAGCCGAAAGGCTCTTCTTCTTGGAGCCTTCGGGCGCTCCGGGGCTTCCGCCTCGTGCTAGGGAGGTTCCCTAGGCTTTTCGGGGGGTTTCGGGGCTAGAGAGAAGTTCTAGAGAGAGAGAGGGAAGTGAGGGGAGGTGTGAGGAATGAAGAGGGCTTCAACTCTTATTTATAGGAGGCTGGAGGGTCACTCACGTCGTGAGTTTTAAGGTGCTCACGTCGTGAGCCAGGCTGGCTACAGCCAGACACAGCCTGGTGCTGACACGTGGCATCGCACATAAGGTGGAAATCAACCGATTTTCAAAAATTCATAACTTTCGTATACGAACTCCGTTTTCGACGTTCTTTATATCCACGTGTAGGTAAAAACAAGATCTACAACTTTCATTTAGACGCCGTTGGCTAATTCTCGACCGATCTTAAATTTAACAGTACGAGGAGATTAGACTGTTAAATGACCGCGAAGAATTCGTAACTCCTTCATACGGACTTCGTTTTCGTCTTTCTTTTTACCGTTGAGTTCCTATTAATGAGATATTCAACTCTCAGTAAGGTTGCATAAGCCAAAAACCGCTCGAACTAAAATTCGAGTTTCGGGCCGTGCACTGCTATGTCAAATCTTAGAAAAATCATAACTTCCTCATACGAAGTCAGATTTGGGCGTTCTTTTTTCGTATGTTCTCGGTTTAATGTATACTACAACTTTTGTTTATTTCACTAAGGCTAAAAATTCCTCTATCTTAAATTCATTATTTATGTCTCCCGGTGCCGTGCCTATTTTGCCGAAAAACTTCGACGGGCCATAACTTCTTCGTTATAACTCGGATTTCGGTGTTCTTTATATGTACGGAACCCTTGAGACATATTCTACAACTTGGTTAAAACTATTTATTATAAATAATATTTTGCCGAAAAGTCATTTTCGACCACTATTATCTCTAAATTGACTAGCTCGGATCTACAGACGTTACACAAACTCCCCGATGATCGAACTTGTCGCTTCATCTTCGATCACCATAACTCTGAAGTTGATAGGGAATTTAGAAGCTGGTTTATTTATGTTAATCCATTCCCAAGACGAAATTATTTTTGAATCATTTAAGGTTTATTGCTGTTAATATTCTGTTTATTTAAGGTTTATTTTTTTCAATACACATGAATCAGATGGTATTCGGAACTGTAACTCAAAATCGGATTTAATTAACTGAATTGAAATTTCTTTTGGCTCTTAATTGGAACTTGCGATTCACAGTTTCTTGCATCGAATCTAATTTTGACTTTAAAAGTTAAAGAATGGCTTTCAGCGATTATATCAAGAAGATGAGTTATTTTTTTTTAGTTCGGTACCCAGAGATTTGGCAAGGTGACTGTTTAGTCCAATTTCCAAAAGTGTTACAAATTACTGTTATTGAGCCCATCTTTTATCGTTTGCTGTTCATTCATTCCATTTATTAAGCCTATGGTTTTTATTCACTATTTGTTGGTTTCACCCATATATCCTGATCTTTGGAATCACATATTGCAATCAACATCAAAAAGTGGGTTCAATGGAGGTTTCTTGGGTCTTGATTTACTCAAAATTCAACAACTAACTTTGACTAGAAAGGTAATTTTTTGTAGTTGTTCTTTGTCTTTGATTTCACTAGCAAATTAAGCATTAAAAGGGTACTTTTGGTATGGTAATACGTGACAAAAAAAATGTGAAAAGAGATGAATTGAGGGCTGAAACAAAAGGGTAACAACTATTTTCTTATATTCATTTGTGAATATCAATATATTTATGTGTGAATTTATGTTTGCATAACTGTATTTATTTATGAATATTAAGGTATTCATGTGTGATAAATAAGTGTATTTATTTATAATTAGGAGTATTCATTTTATGAAGAAATGATAATTTTTACACTATTTTTATTTTGTATTTATTTATGAATAACAGTGTATTCATTTGTGAATATCAGTGTACTTATGTGTGAATAACTATATAATTATACATAATTGTTTGTTTAACATTTTTGCAGATACAGTGAATAAACATACATATAATGGAAGGTGGGAGATTTATCAAATGAAACACTGACACCAACACCTCTGTCAAAGGAGCACAAATATGTTTTATTCATTTATGATTGTAATTGTAGTACTAGTTTCCGTGTCAAAAAAGTTTATATTGTAACTTATTCATTTACTATTATAATTATATTCTTATATGAATATAAATATGTTTTATTTATTTATATATGAGTATCATTTTAGTTGATTTTATAATCTTTTTTCGGGTTTTATTCATTTATGATTATACAAGTGTATTCTTAAATACAACCGAGTTAATTCATTTACAATTTACAATTTTATTCATTTCAAAATGAAATGTATAAATCATTATTTATGAAGATATTTTTTTTAAAAATAAATGAGGTAAACCGATAAATTATTCATTCTCTTGATATTTGATTTCTAAAAATGAAACATAAAAATGAAAAACGAAAAAAAAAAAAAAAAAACGTTTTCATACATAGACATTAAATCATGATTTTATTAATTATTGGTTCATTAAAAAGAAAATATCTAAAAAATGAGATATTTTGGGTAATTTTCATCATAATCACTAAAATTTAGGAAATCATAATTTATTTAGATGGTAAATTTCCATTTATGCCCTCATAAAATGATTGATCTACAACTGTTCTCGCGTTCTCAACCTTTTAGGTGTTCTCATTTGATCATCTCCTATATATATATATATATATATATATATATATATATATATATATATATATATATATATATATATATATATATATATATATATATATATATATACTCGCTCCGTCCCAAAATTATAGTCCATCTTTCCTTTTTGGTTTGTCCCAAAATAATTGTTAACTTCTAAAAATAAATAACATTTTACCAAAATACCCCTTATTATTACTTAACCAACTAAGCATTTAACAAAACATTAAATGCAAAGTAATGATAAAATTGTCATTTTATTGTATAAAGTTAGTGGTAATTAATAGTTTTTTTAATATGTGTGTTTTTTGTCTGTGGACAATAATTTTGGGATGGAGGAAGTATATAAAAGTTAAAACGTACCTTGTAATCATTTCGATTTATAAAATTAAAGAAATAAGTGTTTAATGATGCTTATATCGGTATCAAATACTTTTGAAGTGCAACAAATGTAAAAAATTCTGACAACTTATGTGGTACATCTACCTCCTTTAATAAACAAAACCTTTAATGTGCCACATGTCCTTTTTCTACCATGCTAAGCTGTCACGTGTCATTTTATGAATAATTCTTATAAACATTAAATTAAATTAAAGTTAAATTGTAATCCCGATTTTTTTCAACTTACTATATTTTTTTGGTTTCATATAACATTTAAATGTAAATTTAAATTTCCATGTTTTCGGGAAACAATAGTAATCCAGGTTTGAATTGTTTGGTAACTAATGCTATCTTATTTTCACTATTTTCAAGATTTTAACAAGTAACCTGAATTTCTTGGTCCCCATTTCTAATTGAGTTTACTATTCAACCTATGGCAACTTCTTTTGCGAGGATCATGCTCCCCAATTTCCTAGATTTACCGGTTTATCGGCAAGAGATCGGCTTAAATAACGTAGGTAATCTCACTAAATCAACTCCAAAATTCCCATCGGTTTCCACAATCTTCTTCTCTAGAAATCTCACGCTGAAGACTGAAAGTAGTCGGGAACGACGCATCAGAAACGAATCCAACCTCAAATGGATAGAAATAGATAATTGATTCCTCAAATTTTGTCACTATATCATCTCAACCAGGTAAATTGTTTCCCAATTTTTTATTATTTAGGGTAATGTTTGATTTTGACTTTGAGTTGGACTGCCAAATGGAAAATGATGGTATTCTGAGGCCTAGGACTAGGTGGAACATCGTTGTTTCATCCTCTCTGATTTATGAACCCTAATCCTCTGGTAAGCACCATGTTTCAAGCTTTTGCCCCCAACCAAAATTAATCAAGCAAATCTCTGAGCTAGCAGAAATCAAACATGAAATAGTCAGAGGTAAAAAAATTTATGTTTTCTTATTTTTGGATGATGTGTCTTTAAATTTCTCTGTTTCTTTGTAGGAGATTTTCCATTGGGCTTTGTGTTCCATATTTTACGTTTTTGTGGGTCTTTTTTGTTATTGATTGAGAAGTTTGGATTTAGAGCTATCTAGATTTAGGAGTTATTAGGAATTGACTATGTAGAAATTCAAGTTGGTTTCTATTATCAGATATTAAAGATCATCATTATCCGAAAGGAAGATGTAACGAAGATAATTGGTGGAACTTACAAGTAAGTTTTTTTAACAGTGGTTCCTACAACTATTTATATGATTTTGTTGTTACTGAAAAATTTCGCATGCAGGGGTATTTGAATCAATAATTGATGGACATTGTGTCTTTGATAGTAGTAGATTACACCAAAAGAGGAGATTAGGGATAGAAAAGGGAATTGTCCATGAGGCAGTCCATTGAAAACATAGTTCATGATTCGGTGTGCAGATCCACAATGTCATGTTTTACTACACATTACATGTGTTATTACACAATTAGAGTTTACTAGAGAAATTCCACCTGTTTCACCTTATTACATGTTCAAATAAAGGTTTCTTATTGGGTGAATCAATTATTTTTTATGTGGTGTGCGTGAGCAGACATGGTACATATTATTCAATGATAGTGTTCCATTCATAATGCAATGACCTCAGTATCCTGATCTAAAAGTCATTGGTATGTTACTTTTATAATTATACTATTTTATTTATATGCTTTGTATTTTTCTTATCAAGGCATATTCTAATATGAAAAATCTAACCAATTTTCGCGTTGTATTATAAAACAACAAGCACCAGAGATAAACTATATGGCCTATTTTGATAAAGGAAGTATAGTATGTACCCATTTACTAATTTTTTTTTTTAACTTTTATTTTGTTTAGGGGACAACTTGGATGGTTTTGGCCGGTATAATATATGTAGTACATATAGTTAGTGGATCCACTAACTAAATTTCATGGAGCTGCAGAGGTATGACATTGTTGTTTTTGTCACTTTTTGTGTCTAATGTGATATTTTTCTCTCTTTGATTTCACTTTTATGTGTGGCCTGGGAATAACATTGATGAACTCATAGTACTTGAGATATCAAAACATGTAAAATTTTATAAAATTCAATGTATAATGATGTCACAAGAACTTCAAATAAGGACTAAAATAGCGAAATAAACTTTTTGAGACCAAATTTATAAAAATCGATTATACACACAGACTGAAAACGTAATTTACTTTTTTTTCATTCTCTTTTGACATGCACTTTCTATTTGGTATTTAACATGACTACACTTGATTAAATTGATTTTAATCGATAAATCACTGTCAACATAGGATCAATATTTCCGACTTTATTACGTGATACGTCCACTGTGGGGGCCTTGGCTCCTCAAGTCCAGGATGAAGAGCATGGGTATCGGTTGTATGTTCAAACACTTTTCAGGCAATTTCTTCTATTAACAATAATATGTTATTTATGTTACCAATGTTGTTCCACATTTTTATATGTTTTTTCTGTTGTCGTACTTTTTATGTTAACATGCTAATGTTACAATATTACTTTCTAATTCTATGCTAATGTTACAAGCTATTTTACCATATATATAGTATTTTTTGTGAGTTGTACTTGGATGGATTAATTTTTAAAAATGTTTTCCTCTGATTGCTTAAGTTAAAAGTCTCATATTATTTGAGATTTTTGCATATTCATAGAAGTAATTTAAAATTTGGCTCTAGTTGTAAGTATATTAATTTTCATGTTTTAAATAATTATAATTGGGTTGGTTTATAAATATTTGATTTTTCATTACGGGTTTAAATTATAAATAGTGTTTTTCTTTGTTGTCCATGGTTTCTATGGGTTTTAACATATTCTATATAGAATTTTGACAAGTAATTATAATTACTTGTTTTCTAGTTGTATGAGATTGTATATATCCACTAAATACCTACCAATGACCTATTGAGACATGTTACTACACGAATATGTGTAGGGTTTGATTATGTATATTTAGGAATATGAATTTGCCGAAAACGGCTGGCGGTCCGCATCACCCAAGTGTTAGTCATGTGAATAGGAAAAAATCTAAGGTATCCATCCAAGAGGGACCACTTTTCACGAGTATAGTGTGCAAAGGTCTAGCCAAAGTTGATAACATTGGTTTGGTTAAAAGATAAACTGTGTACCCTAAAGACTAACAATAAATCTTTGAGATCATTCGATGTTTGGAATAAATTGGACCAAGATGTACCATATGTTTATTATTATTATTATTATTATTATTATTATTATTATTATTTCTTTGTAGAAACTTATTAAAGCGACTATTGTTTGTTTATGAATCGGCTGAACCATTTTGTTATCAAGGTTGTATAGATTTTCTAATTTGGAAACAACGGTTACACCTGACGATCACTGATAGACTTTTGTAAGGGGCTTGAGTGGCGATAGAGTGACGATCACTAATAGTAACCAACCAATTGTTGCTGTTTAATAGAGTGTTTTTTGCATGCAAAAATATTGAGTACATATTGGGAATGCAATTCTTGACTACTATTACAAGACAAACCTACGCAACCTAGTTTATCTTATATATTTTGCTCATTTGAAAATTAGAAAATACGATTGGGACATGATGTTAATCTCCGTATTTCTAGGTATAACCGTGGTCACTATCAAAAAAAATTTGAGTCGTGTTTAAGTTTACTTCGTTCGCCCATGAGATCAATTAGCAAAAGTCACATGCAAACATGAATTGAAAAGTCTCCACTTTCCCATTTGGCTCAAAATCGACTCTGCAACGGGACATATACAGAACTCATCATCGATGATCTCTATAATAGTATTACAAAGAGGACAAAGATTTGAGTGAATATTAATCCGTTTATCAACCAAGTTTTCTTGTATATGGTGAAACATCCTAAAAATACTAAGAAAACTTTTGGACTTTTAAGTAATAAAACCCATTCATAAACATCACAAGTCAAGTAACCCAAAACATAAGTATATAGTATTCATAAAAATATCATAGTGAATCCCAAAATGTCATAGTGTTTAATTATCGGTGGTTGCAATCAAGGTTGTAAAAATCGTTTGACGGTAGCTCGACGGTCGACTGGTGTTAATGGATTAATCGGTATTGGCGGACATTAATCGAGGATTAATCGGGGACCATAGATTATTAATAAAATATTAAAATTAATTAAATATTAATGTATCTTAAGAAAAACAAGTACTTCAAAATTAGAAAATAAGAAAAATTGTAATTTGAAAATTTGAAAATACGAAAATATGAACATTTTGGTATAATATTTGAAAATTTAAAATTTGAAAATTTTGGAGTACAAAAAGAAAGTTGGTTCTTTGAATTTTTTAAAATCTTTTTGATCTTTTTTTGACTTTTTTGACCTTTTTTGACTTTTTTTTGAATTTTTTCGATTTTTTTTTACTTCTGCTGACCGATTAATCCCGCCAAGGCCGATTAATCCCGCCAAACCCGATTAATCCTAAATTTCCGATTAATGCCCTAATCCTCAACGGTTGGAGAACGACAAGCGATTAATCCACAATTAATCGCCGATTAATCTCGATTTCTGCAACCATGGTTGCAATACAATCAAGCTGCCTCTTTTCACTTGCAGTTGGATGTACCTGAAACATTTAAAAAATAAACAGTAAATACAAAGTTTAGTAAGTTTTCCAAAATAACACATACCATACATAACCATAAACATGCAATATGGCCTATTTCAGCCAACAAGGCTATTTCATCCCAGGTGACATGTTATGGGTTACATCATAGTCTTAAATCCCCTTCATGGCATATTTAAGCCAACATGCCAATTTCATCCCTAGTAAATACTACAGCCTAGTTGTAGTCTTACAACACCCTTGCAGTTGCCATGGCCTTCCCATTGGACTTTCATGCAAACATAATAGCAAGAGTCATAATGACAACAAGCATATACGACACCGAGTGTCCTACATAGTATAGTGAAAAAAATTACATGATCAACGAATTGTAATCCTCTACTAAAAAATCTCACATAATCAACTATAAGAACCTCCTAAACATTGATAAACCAAACCTTAGTCTACCACTCAAAACCTCACCAAGTTTAACTAAAAGTCAAACTGGTCAAAATTCAATGGTTAAGGTCAAAGTCAACTCAGCAAGCCACCACGTCGTGGCCATCCCACGACAAAACAGTCGTGATGAGCTCCGCCAACACGTCGTAGTTTTTGTCTAGAACATCTTAATGGATTAAGCCCTTAATCCATTTAGCCCCATACTTATTATAACATCCCAAAAATCGAGACCGAATTTTTTTTGTTTTTAATTATAGTACTTGTAAAACTGTTTGAGTAAAACTTTACTCATATCACATCAAACCACAAAAACCATAGTTACATGCTTTCAAAAAAAAACCATCATGTCTAATAGTATAGTGTCAGAGTACAATCCTAGGGTTCTCAATGCAGAATCATGTGTGTGATGTGTTGCTACCCTGCCGGCTCCTTCCTCTTAGATGAAGAGGTACCTGAAACCAAAACTGAAAACTATAAGCACAAAGCTGAATGAGTTCCCCCATCATACGACATATCATTCAACAAACATACTGTCGGGCAATTATGGGGTGCCCGACCTACCCATGTCAAGCCATTCCGGGGTGCTGACCTACCCATGTCAAGCCATTCTGGGGTGTTGACCTATCCATGTCAGGCCATTATGGGGTGCCTGCCTACCCTTTGGTCTATCTCACCCGGTCATAAGGACTATTTCACCCCCTACTACTATCACATAATAACATATCATAATCATGTTGTCAGGCATATCTGGGGTGTCCGAACTACCCTTCCATCCTAACGACCGAATCGGAGGACTATTCCCCTCCTACTACCACTACCACATAGAACATATCATACTAGCACATAAAACACATCAAGTAATAGCAAACCAAACAAGTATCACAAAGCAACTCGCCGAGTCCCTCTTTGTCCAACACTATACAGTCGATTATAATGGGTCTTAATGCATCAAAACGATAGAATTGACCTCCTAAGGTTCATTTTATATGTAAAGTTCCAATCTTGACGTCCATGCATGGGGTTTCTGGCTCAAAAATCCATAAAAAGAGCTATATAAGAAGCATGGGTCTCCTATGGCCATAAAGTTGGCACCTTTATGCCATGGAAACCCTCAATGGCTTTAGATCTGAAGTGTAACCCCAAACATACTCACAAAATCTGATTATAACTTCACAACTCATAAAAAGGGTAGAAAAATAGCCCCAAAACAAGATCTAAGAGATAGATGGTCAAGGTTCAAGCTTTTTACCTTGAATGAATTGAGAATGAAGCAAAACATCCGGATCTACTAGCTTCCACTTGAACTCCCAAGCTACCTTCTTCTCTTCCAACTTCAAATGCACACAAAAGTCACCAAAAGCTCAAGAATACTAAAAAAAAGGCATAGGGTTCGAGTTAAGGATTTCTCTGGGTTGGGAGGAACAATGGAGGCATGTTGGGGCGTTATAAGTTGTTTAAATAGGTTGCAAACCCTAAATATTAGGGTTTCATCCAAACAACTTCTACTCATCGAGTCGGTCTCCCGACTTGTCAAGTAGATCATTAAATTTCCCGATCAATATCGAGTCTACTCGACGAATTGGGCCTGCAACTCGCTGAGTCCCAGAGCAAAACATGAACTTACTTGATTTTAAATACGTACCAGGAACTGGGTGTTACAAATCTCCCCCACTTATTTTAGACTTCGTCCTCGAAGTCTGTTGCCGAATCCGAAAAAAGCTTGGGGTAGTGCTCCCTCATCTCGTCCTCCGACTCCTAGGTCCATTCCGAGCCCTTCCAGTGCCGCCATTTCACCTTCACCAGCTCCACCCTGTTGTTCCTCATATCCTTCGACTTCCTGTCGAGGATCGCCACTGGCCGCTCGATGTAGTTCAGGCTGTCATCCACCTGAATATCCTCCAAAGGCACCACTTCCGAGTCGTCCACCAGGAACTTCCGCAACTGGGAGACTTGAAAAGTACTGTGAATCTGACTGAGTTCGACTAACAGATCCAACCAATATGCCACCTCACCCACCCGGTCTACAACCCTGAAGGGTCCAACATACCTGGGGACAACTTGCCCCGCTTTCTGAACTGAATGACACCTTTTGAAGGTGACACCTTCAGAAGCACCATATCCCCGACCTGGAACTCCAGGTCCGAACGACGCCTGTCGGCATAACTCTTATGCCGACTTTGAACAGTCTAAAGCCTGCTCCGAACCTGCTGGATCCTCTCTATAGTCTTCAGTACCACTTCGGTACTCCCCATGACCCTCTGTCCAACCTCACCCCAACATATCGGGGTCCTACACTTCCTCCCATACAACATCTCAAAGGGAGGATGGTCGATACTGGCGTGATAACTGTGTTGGATTAGTGTCTAAGTCCATAACTATTTTGGTATGTACTTGACCCGATTATGAGCATGGTCCTTTTGGGTTGCCTTCACCATAGCAATATGTAGGATGAATTAAGGAGAGAAATGATTAATTATGATTTATTAATATATTATAAGAATAATATATTAAAGGAGAAATTAAATTGTTTAATTAATATTAGTCAAGAATTAATTGATATTTAATTTTGTAGCTAAAAGAGATTAATTAAATATAGGGGACTAAACTACAATTATTGGATAATTGAGTTATTGGGATAAGGAATGCTAAAGGAACAAGGGGTGAACGAAATTATGTTGGGAGCCCAACATATTTTCGTCCATGGCCTTATCCATAAGGTTTCATGGGCTGCTTAGAGTTTAAGCTGTCCATTAGGGTTTTGACTGAAACCCTAGCAGCCCACACAAGTATATAAAGGACCCCTTAGGCCTCAAAAACGTGGGCAACTGATTCCTTAGGGTTTCTAGACGTTTTTGGGTGCCTCCTCTCTTCTCCTTGTTCATCTAGTTGCTTAGTGGTGTTTGTGACTCCATTAGAGGTGCAACACTTGAGGCACTAAGCTTTCTGAAGCCAATCAAAGCAAGGAATTGATTGTTATTGCAATATAACAATCAAATGGTAATTACTAAACCCTTATTTCAGTTCTTATATGATAGATCTAGGGTTTATAGCTTTGGATATCCAATTGCATGTTCATTAGACAAACTAGATCCAAAAGCTATTAGGGTTTGCATGTACACCATAGGAATGATGTTTTGCTCAAAACCCATCAGTGGTATCAGAGCCTAGGGCTATTTGTTTGATGTATTTGATGCTATAGTTGATTATTCATGCTTAAAATAAAAAAAAAATTGGTTATGGGGGCTGGACTCGCCGAGTCCAAGCTTGACTTGACGAGTCGGAGTCGCAGATGGAGTATATTTCGTGATTTTCTTCCTATTTTGGCTGTAGATAATTACCTAAAACGTTTTATATTAATAAAATCCAATATTTATCAATATTTGGAGTTTATCCTTGCCAAAATTGAAGATAATTGTCAAATTTAGATAATCTTTTTTTTTTATTAGATAAATTTAATATTGATTATTTGTAATTTAGATTTGAATTATCTTGTGAAAAAGTTTCAATTTCACCCTTTAGGTTTTATAGTTTAAATTTGAACTTAAAAGTTTTGTTTTTGAAATTTAAATAAGTTAAACCCTAATGTTTTGAAAAGTTTCAAAACTTGCCCTCAAGCTTTGGATTTAAAAATTAATTAAAAGTCTTAATTTGAAATTATAAATTCTAACACACTAGTAATTTGAAAAGTTCGAATCACACCCTTATGGTTTTATTAATTAATTAAAGTGTATAATTAAAAGAGATTTAATAAAACCATGAAGTTTTGGTTTACATTTAAGTAAATTAAAAGTATAATTTGCTAAATTAGACAACCTAGTATTTTAAAAGTGTAAAAGACACCCTATACTACATGTATGTAACATTAAAAGTCTAATATTATATATATATATATATATATATATATATATATATATATATATATATATATATATATATATATATATATATATATATATATATATATATGAGTAAAGAGTCAGTCTTACCGTTAGTAGGCCTCATTCACAAAGCTGGTCTATAAGGGGTGTTTAAGGAAATTGCCTATAAAATGACGATTGAATGAGTATCCACTCTTACCCACCGCACTCTTGACTAGTGGAGGGTCGTTAGCCGAACGGGTACGATATGACAGAAACCTTCCATTATAAGTATAATGAAGTACAAAGTAACTAAATGCTTTTACAAATTCCCAAATCATAGTTACTTTAGGTAAAATGTGAAATTGTATGCTAATCCATGGAATTACACTTCGTACCCTTGTCAAATGTTAGTGGAGCGTGTGTGGCTAACCGACACACTAATTTGGGGATGACATTGGTAACGAAGGGTCACTCGATGTTTGTCATAGATCAATGGAGCGTGTGTGGCTAACCGACACATTGATTAGGTGATAGTAGCATTGAGTGCACCAGGTGATTCGTATGGTTATTCACACCTTATTTGTGATCCTCGGCATCCCAGTCATAAATAGTAGGGCATAATCGAGATTAAACATGCCATTGAAAAGTTCAATGAATCTCAAAAGATCTAGGAGTTTTAATTCATTTAAAACTTAAACTTCCTTTTCGTTTTTCATGGTGGAAATTGGTAAATCGTCATTTACCTACCTTCAAATATTATGCGACTAGATTACGACATCCCTCTTTTAGGTTGTAGAGTATTGTGTTGGATCCTAGCCTTGATGTTTCATTTGGGTGTTACATCAAGAATTCTAATCAACTTAACTTGAATTTTCTCCCGTTTTGTAGATGTCTAGTTCTGACAATCATGGTCTTCCCAAATCCCTTGGAACAAGCTTTCCAAATGAAGATGATGTTCCACGATATGATTGTCACACCCCAAAACCGAGAACGGCGGAATACGTTCTGCTGCGGAGGACGTCATGTACAGTATCATAACAATTGCATAATAGTAAAAACAAGCGACAACAACCATTGCATTAATATAGTGATTTACATACAAATGTGTTATGTACAGTTAATAGACACCAAAAGTCTTACACAAATAAAAGATGGGTCTTGTATATGCTCCATCTTCTCAAAAGCTGCACCAGTACCTGTCTATCTTTGACTTGAGGATACAAGTTATTTTGAAAACGAGTATCATCATAAAGCTGGTCAGTTCGTAAGAGTTTAGTGTCATTTCTTGCATAAAAGTGTTTACAATCAATTAATATATGAGTGGAAATGAATGTTGAGAGTAGTAGAAATCCCTAGAAAATCCTATATTTTCCAGATTTAGATATGTGTAAGTTAAATCCTTTGAGTGTGTAAAAGTATTTTCCTTTAAAACTACCCGTGCTAAAAATAAGGTAGTAAGTTTCATACAAGTAGCGTAGATGAGTAAAAGTATTGTTGGTTGACTGTAGTAGTTTTGCAAACTTCAATATATATTCATTTACTTCGGGAAATTAGATTAGACTTTAATTCTTAGTGTGTTAATTTGAATATAGATGAGATTTCTTATGTAACCAAACTGAATGATTATAGAGGTACCGATAACCTTCCCAGTCATCCGCAGTGTAGCGTTGTAGTGCCATCCCTGGGCCTAGTCGGCTCAGACTGTAATTTAACAGTCGGGATGTAATAGCGTCTGTCCTGTATAGATATATACATGTAGTGTTGCTTTCCTTTCGGGAAGCCTTGGTTACATGGTATTTACGTAGTAGAGTGTCGTATAGAGGAATAGTATGTTATATTCTGGATTAATGTATTCTCTTGAATTATAGTATAGTAACTTTTAGTTATAGTATAGAGAGTGTTCTCTTAAACGTGTCTAAACTCGTGATAGTAGTAGTTATAACGGGTATCCTAGTGATAGAGGTGTCAAGCAATAGTGTTGACTATACCTATTATAGTTATATAGAGTGTAGAGTCGCATGCCTTTGATTTACAAAGGTATTATATAAGATGAAGACTTTCATATCTAACACAATATATATGATATATAAGTAAGAAATCAAGGACAGTCGGATGAATAACAATATACCCTAAGACCACAATCAAACAAGAACTTGAAATAAGGTGAGTTATCGGTCCTAAGTCCTTCAAGTCGTATTTATATAAATATATGGATGTCGATATAGTTTAAAAGAATAGTAATTTAAATACAATTTGAAAATAGTTTAACAACAATTTAATTTAGAAAATGCGTTTGATGAATACTTAAAACAATTTTATTGACAAATAGATAAAAGTATAGAGAGATCCTTTTTGGTTGTAAGCTATAAATCACATATGATTAGGAACTAGAACTTGTTGCATTTACTTGTATCCCCCCTAAAACATGTAAAAACATTTAAAAAGGTTAATTAAGGGGTATGAACTCACCTGCAACGAGTAGATCGGGTGGAAGTATCAGATGAGCGTTTGGTGTCAAGTAAAGACTTGTACACACTTTATGACCCTAGTAACATATGAAGACATATGTTTACAAGTAATTAGTGATTTAAACACTAATTAAACACATATAGACATCCTAATGTGAATAAAAGCTCTATGGTTGAGTGCTAGAAGGCTATTGGGTTGCAAGGAAGGAGTTTTAGGCCTTACTATGGAGTTTACTCCTCACAAACTCACCTTAGGTGAGTTTACGGCTGGGGGACCACCTCCCCCATGAGTTTATGGCTGTAAACTCATGGGAGGAGTGTAATTGTGTGTTTTGAAGACTCTTGTGGCTCTAGAAGGGATTACAAGGCAATATACAAGGCTTGAGGGGTGTTTAAGGTTCCAAAGGAGCAGTCCCTTGGAGTTTGCGGTCCTAGGACCACTCCTTGGGAGTTTACGGTCGTAAACCCCATGGTTTACGACCGTGAACTCTTGGACACCCCCATACTTCGATTTTGAGGTTATTTGTTCACTCCTATTTGTTCCTAGGTGAAGGTATAAGGCTATTTAGGGGTTTAAAGGCTCATTTTGCCAGTTTACGGTCTAAGGATATTCTTGGGCCGTAAACTCTCTTTTAAGCCTCTAAACACAAGATTAAATGGTTAAAACACTTCTTGGGTATGTTCTAACTTAGCCTCTAAGCCTAAGGAAGGGATTTGGGACCATTTTGGCACATTTTTAGGGGTTTACGGCCCTTGAGTGTTCTTGGGCCGTTACTCTTTCCCTTCTTGGATGATTTTAGAGCTATAATGACATGCAATGGGTTGTAGAACAAGCTAGGGTAAGTGTACTTACAGTTTGGAGTGGAAACTAGCGGATTTTGGGAGAATCGAGCCTTGAGGAGAGAGAGTAGAGAGAGAGAGAGAGACTAGTATGGTAAATGTTCTAACTTGGTGACCACTCAAAGCTTATATAGGGTTTGAGTTTGTGGCCAGGTGGAATTTTACCCGATACCGACGTTAAACGGGGCTTATGGTCGTACCCGATTAAATTGTCGCAATTTAATGTTTTTGTAACTAAAACTTCTTAAAAGGATATTTAGGGTGTTTCCCGCATTCTTAATTTATTCCTATCCTTATGAAGTCATAGTAAAAGTACAATTTTTTTATTTGTTTGATCCCAATGTTAACGAAAAAGTTAAATAAGTACGAGTTCTATTAACGGAAAACGAGTTACGGTGACAGAATAGTTTCAGGTTGTCACATCATCCCCCCGTTAGAGGGAATTTCGTCCCAAAATTAGTGTTCAAACAATAATGTTATTACAATATAATTAAGCAAAAAGATGGGGATACTTAAGCTTCATTTGATCCTTGCGTTCCCAAGTGAATTCCGACCCTCGTTTGGCGTTCCATCAAACCTTCACAACTAGGATGCGGCTTAGTTTAGTTCGTTTGACCTCCCGATTCATGATTTCCACAGGTTCTTCTACAAAGTTGAGGATTTCGTCGATCTCGATCTTGTATAGCGGGATTATTAGGGTTTCATCAGATAGGCACTTTTTCAAGTTCGAGACGTGGAAGGTAGAGTGTATGTTACTGAGCTCGCGGGGTAGATTAAGTTTGTAAGCTACGGGGCCGATTCTGGCGAGAATCTCGAAAGGCCCTATGTATCATGGATTCAGCTTTCCACACTTGCCAAAGCGTATCGTGCCCTTCCAGGGAGAGACTTTTAAAAGGACTCGATCTCCCACTTGGAATTCCAAGGGTTTTCTCCATTTGTCTGCGTAGCATTTCTGTCGACCTGTAGCGGCTTTTAGTTGTTCACGTATCTGTACAATCTTCTCATTCGTTTCTTGAATGATCTCCGGACCCGTGAGAGCGCTGTCAGGAATGCATCCTTTAGCTAACTGAGTGTCACCCACCTCTGCCCAGCATAGAGGGGATCTACATTTTCGACCATAGAGGGCTTCGAATGGGGATGCCTTAATGCTCGTGTGATAACTGTTGTTGTAGGAAAACTCGACAAGGGGTAAGTGGGTATCCCATGCCTTACCAAAGTCGATCACACAGGCTCGCATCATATCTTCTAAGGTTTGGATCGTCCTCTCACTTTGCCCATCAGTCTGCGGATGGTAGGCTGTACTCATGTCCAACCTCGTCCCTAACGCGTTTTGCAGTGATTGCCAAAATCTTGAAGTAAACCTACTATCTCTATCAGAGATAATAGATATAGGGACACCATGCAGCCGTACTATTTCCTTAATGTATGTTCTTGTGAGTTTCTCCATCTTGTCTGTTTCTTTGATGGGTAAGTAGTGTGCGGACTTGGTCAATCTGTCGACGATGACCCATATGGTATCCAACCCACCCGTTGTCATGGGTAGCTTAGTTATGAAATCCATAGTGATCTGCTCCCACTTCTACTCCGGTATCTCCGGTTGTTGAATAAGATCTGATGGCTTCTGGTACTCGACCTTGACCTTCGCGCAAGTAAGGCATTTACTCACGAAGGTAGCAATCTCTGCTTTCATGTTAGGCCACCGGTATAACTTTTTAGATCCAGATACATCTTATCCGAACGTGGGTGAACGGAATATCGAGTTTTGTGTGCTTCCTTCATGACCAAGTCTCTGAAACCACAGGTGACGCGGCATCCAGATTCGGTCCATGAGATAATAGGCTCTGTCACCCTTGACCTCCAAGTTCTTAACCATTCCACGTAAGGATTCTCCCGCCACATTCTCAGGCTTTAAAGCTTCGAGCTGAGCCTCCTTAATCTGTGTGGATAGATGTCACACCCCAAAACCAAGAACGGCGGAAACGTTCTGGGGCGGAGGACGTCATGTATAGTATCACAACACAGTAAATGTAAATAAGCAAACAACATCATCCATTGCATTAAATATATAATTTCAATACAAGTGTGTTCTGTACATTTATAGACACCAAAAATAATGAAACACAAAATAATATGAGATGAGTCTTGAACGCACTCCATCTTCTCAAAAGCTGGCCTCGGTACCTGTCTACTGATGACCTGAGAATACAAGTTATTTTGAAAGAGTTTATCAGCATTAAGCTGGCGAGTTCATAAGTATTTTAGTGTCAATGTTTCTTGTAAAAACGTTTGAACCTGTCTCAATGTATAAGTTTGTAAAATGTAAGCAAATGTTTGAAAGTGTTTGTAAAAGTTTGAATCTCTCAGAAAAACCTATATTTTCTATTAAAGTAACCTTCTATCAAGGCTAAACTGTTTTGTAAACTTATCTGTTGTAAAAGTGTGTAATTTCCCAAGTATAACTATCATTTGATAAAAATATAGTTTGTACATTAATGCTTTAGTGATGTTATCACTAAAATATGTAATGGGTAAATCATTGTAGTACTGTAGCTTTGTATAATAAGACTACTGCTGTACTAAATACTACTACCTTAAACCGGATTTATATTAAGGCATAATGTGATAAATTGCACCATGCTATCGACTGGTAACAACGACATAATGAATGGTCGTAATAAAAGAAATGACGTTTGACACCCGCAGACCTGTAGGTCCGGCTGTAGCTAGCAACAAGGTGTAGGATAGTCAATCCAGTATAGATCTATACGCAAACTCACGCTCTCCCTCCAAGAGAATTATGGCTACAACTCGGGCCATGACATTTAAGGCATGCCCGATACAGTGGATCACAATTATTACGTATTTATGTATATGTATTGTTTCTCGTATATCTGTATATGTATTGTTTCTCGTATATCTGTATATGTATTGTTTCTCGTATATCTGTATATGTATTGATTCTAGTATATCTGTATATGTATTGTTTCTAGTATATCTGTATATGTATTGTTTCTAGTATATCTGTATATGTATTGGTTCTAGTATATCTGTATATGTATTGTTTCTAGTATATCTGTATATGTATGATCCTGCGTTACCCCGATGGTAACCAGCTAATGATGTACTGATGAGTATGAATATGGAAGTACTTTTATGTCTATATATGTATATATGATATATAAGTAATATTGAAACGACCTTCGGATGGTCACCCGAAATCCCACCAGACCACATCTCAAGGCGCGAAAAGGAAATAGGGTGGATGGCCTTCCTAAGTCCTTTAAACATTATTTATACATCTATACATATATGGGCATGCAATTGAATATATATAAAGCATAAATAAGTTTTCATAAAACATTTGAAGCATAAATATGATTTCAAGAGGAGATCGACTTGATGTCGATCTATAAAACAATTTGAAGGCATAAGTTAATAAAACAGTTTAAGTATAAGAAGCATTTGTTTAAATCACAGTCTATAAATAAGTTTGGATAGTAAAAGAGTTTGTAAAACATTTCAAAGTAAAGCATTTTGATAAACAGTTTGAACAGTGGTAAAAATCGTTGTTTTCCTAGTTATTAACCACATGTGATTAAATGCAATCACATGTGATTGAAGCAATAACTTATAAGTATTTGACTTGTATCCCCCCATAAAGTATTTAAAACACTTAAAATCATTTCAAAGGTTGATTCAAGGGGTATGAACTCACTTGTGGTGAGTCGTTTGGATTGCAGTGTCGGACACCGTGCTAGGTGGCAAACGGAGACTGGTTTACACGCACGAGCCTAGTTATCATATAATAAGCATATATATAACTAATTAGACATATAATAACTTAAATAAATAAGTCAAGACACTTAGAAAACATTTAAACACTTTTATGAGTGTTTAAGGTTCAAATGGTTGCATCTAAGTTGCTACGGGACAAGGCAAAAGGGTTTGAAACATCAAAGGGCCTTGTATAGGAGTTCACCACCCAACAAACCCCACACCTTGGAGTTTACGACCATAAACTCATAGGTTTATGGCCGTGAACTCCTCAAATGGTGTTTTTGGGTGTTTTGTGGTGTTATCTTGATCCTAGAACGCTCCTAGCTTTATTGGAATAACACATGAAGTAGTTTAAGGCTTTAGAACACTCCATATGGGAGTTTACGGCCTAAGGTCCTTCATCCTAGAGTTTACGGCCGTAAACTCTTGGATTTTAATTGATTTGAAGCACTTAAACAACAAGGATTGCTTTCATGAATTTATCTAAGGCTAATGGGGACAAGAGACACACTTTGGTGCCTTCACTTGGAGTTTACGGCCCAAGTCATGTTCCTTGGCCGTAAACTCCTTTCAAGGAGTGGTTTCTATGTGTTCTACTCTCCATTCTAGTCCCAAAGGTGCAAGGTAAATTGTCTAAGGGCTTAAGGGTAGCTTGGAATGATTTTTGTCCCACAAAAAGGGGTTTACGGCCCAAGAGGGGTTCTTGGCCGTAAACTCCTACTAACTTGTGATTTTGATGAGCTTTTGGTGTTCTAAACAAGCACAAGTACTAGTAGTTAAAGTCCTTAAGCATTTGGGGAAGATTTGGGGCACTTTAAGCCCTTGAAAAGGGGTTTACGGCCCAAGGGAGTTCCTTGGCCGTAAACTCCAAGAACTTGTGCTTCATGGATGATTTCTAGGCTACAAAGATCATACACTAAGTCCTTTATAAGTCCTCTAACATAGGAATGGGTCTAGAAAGCATTAAAGTTCCATTTTGGAGTTTACTCCCCAAGAACGTTCTTGGGCGGTAAACTCCCGGATCTTGTAATCTAAACATGTTATTGTTGTTAATAAGCATTAAACAAGTATTGAAACACATTTAGCAAAGTAGACTCACAATATGGGATGAAAACCCGAAGATCCGTCAGAGAGAATATGGCTTTTCTCTATTTGGAATTGTGAATAATGAATTAATTTAATTCAGAAAACTATTTATAGTCCTGGAGTATTTTGACAGAAAATATTTTTATTCCTGACGTTGGACTGTAACATTATGAAACTTGAAGTGCCCAAGTTTCACAAAACCAGGAGTATCCACTCTCCTGATATCATCTAAAACATAAACCCTAATGTACACAAACTTGTTCGGAAAAGCTTGAAAATCATTGAAACTGAACTAGCTTCTATTGAATAGATGATGTTCGTACAATGGAAATTTCGGGTTGTCACAATAGATGCGAATGGATAGTCATTGTTAACGACTTGACCCTTCGACCACTCTTTTCTAGTTAGGGCGTCTGCTACTAACGAATCTCGCAGTCGTAATCATTGAGTAGTTCGACCCACCGTCGTTGTCTCATATTGAGCTCCTTCTGGTTCAGTATGTGTTGGAGGCTTTTGTGGTCAGTGTATATTTTGCTCTTCGTACCATACAGGTAATGTCTCCAGATCTTTAGAGCGAATACGACCGCTCCTAACTCGAGGTCGTGTGTGGTGTAGTTAATCTCATGTGTCTTCAGTTGTCTCGAGGCATAGGCGATGACCTTACCTCGTTGCATCAGGACACAACCGAGCCCTTGGTTTGATGCATCGCAGTACACCACGAAATCATCTATCCCTTCGGGAAGGGACAATACCGGTGCGGTGCATAGGGCTCGCTTCAGGGTTTGGAATGCCTTCTCCTGTTTCTCTCCCCAGTCAAATTTCACGCCTTTCTATGCCAATGTGGTGAGAGGTTTCGCAATCCGTGAGAAGTTCTGAATGAATCTGCGGTAGTAGCCAGCGAGGCCTAGAAATTGACGGATTTCTGTGGGCGTCTTCGGTGCTGACCAGTTCTCGATAGCTTTTATATTGGATGGGTCCACGTGGATTCCTTCCTCACTAACCACATGTCCTAAGAATTCGACTCTTCAGATCCAAAACTCGCACTTAGAGAACTTCGCATATAACTTCTCCGATCGTAGGGTTTCTAGGATTCGTCGTAGGTGATCGCTATGCTCCTCCTTACTTCGAGAGTAGATAAGTATGTCATCAATGAAGACGATGACGAATTGATCCAAGTAAGGACGGCACACCCTATCATTAAATCCATGAATACTCCGGGCGCGTTGGTTAGTCTGAATGGCATTACTACGAACTCGTAGTGTCCGTAACGAGTTCGGAAGGCTGTTTTCGGAACATCTTCCTCAAGCACTCGTAACTGGTGATACCCGGACCTAAGATCAATCTTGGAAAAGTAACTCGCCCCTTGCAGTTGGTCGAATAGGTCGTTTATACTGGGAAGAGGGTAGCGATTCTTGACCGTCAGCTTGTTGAGCTCTCTATAGTCGATGCACATATGGAATGATCCGTCCTTCTTCTTTACGAATAAGGCCGGTGCTCCCCAGGGTGAGAAGCTTGGTCTTATAAAGCCCTTGTTGAGCAGCTCGTTAAGTTGACCTGACAGTTGTTGCATCTCAGCAGGTGCTAGGCGATAGGGCGATTTAGCTACGGGGGTAGCTCCTGGGATTAGGTCGATTCTGAACTCAACCTGACGTTTAGGAGGTAAACCTGGGAGTTCTTCTGGAAAGACGTCGGGAAAGTCGCATACGACGGGGAAGTCTTTTAGATCTTTTGTTTTCTTACTTGTATCGACGACATGAGCAAGGAATGCACGAATGTTTCTTTTAATGGTTGTGGGGATTGCTTAAGTAAGTGTTTAAAGTTTTGGTTTATGAAGCTTCTTTTTGCACCACTATCAACTAAAACACAAGCATAAGAGTTGTTGAGAAGGAACGTACCCGTGACTACTGTGGGGTCCGCTATTGCTTCATTGTGGCCAATGGCGAGTACTCTTCCTGTTCCTCCCATATTCCCGGCCTTCGGACAGTTTTTCTTGAAATGGCCAACCTCACCGCAACCATAGCAGGCCTGGCTCACTCCCGAACCGGAGACCTGAGAAATGGGTTTGGGTTGGGATCTGCAAAACCGGACGGTATGGCCCTTCCAGCCACAGTTGGTGTAGTGCAATTCACGGCAGGGGCCGTTGTGATGGAAGGGGCACTTGGGGCACTTGGGCAGGTTCCCAACATAGCTTTTTTTTGGTACAGGGGTAACAGGAGTGGTGGCGGCATGGACAGCCACTATTTGTTGGTTTTTGGAAGAGGATTAAGCTTTCTTGTCCCTCTTTTTGTCCCACTGCTTCCTCTTGTTGTCGGATGTCTTGGGCGGTGCAGTGACATTTGTTGTTGCTGTTGCTGGGGTGGAAGGAGTTTCATGATCAATCAACCTATGGGCCAACTCCTTGGCGCTGTCAAAGGTGGCACGATGTGAAGATAGAACGTTTCCTTGATACGGGGGCACTAAACCCCAGATGTATCGTTTGATTTTCTTGCTCTCAGATGGGATCATGTTAGGGCACATAGCCACCAGGTCGCAGAACCTGGCCGTATAAGCCACTATATCTGTCCCCTTCATCTTGAGGTTCTAGAGTTCCTCCTCAAGCTTCTGAACCTCACCTCTAGGGCAGTACTCCTTTCTCAGTAGGTCCTTTAGTGTGTCCCAGCCCATGGCATTGGTTGTTACCAAGGAGAGTGAATTGACATGGCCATTCCACCATGTCAGGGCCCTTTCAGTGAAGGTGGCAGCAATGAACTTGATTTTGCTTTCTTCGGGGCATGAGCACATTTCGAACACGACTTCGACTCTTTCGATCCATTGGGACAGAGCAAGGATTCCTCCGGTCCCATTGAAAAATGTTGGTTTACAGTTCATGAAATCTTTATAAGTACACCCCTGTGTACATGAGGGAATTTCACCATGTCTGGAGTTGGTGCCCATTCCGGCTCCACTAGCATCGCCAGAATTCATTTGGGTCATGGCTGCCATCACAGCTGCGGTCACAGCTGTTTGAAACAACACTGGATCGAACTACGGAGGAGGAGGTGGTGGAGGTGGGGTTTGAGTCGCAGGTCTGCCTCTGTTCGGGCGTTTGCGAGGAGGCATCTTTTACTGAAAGTTCATAGAGATGATGAAAATAGTAAGAGTCTATTACAAGTATGACAAGAGTGTTTCATGGACTAAATTAACATAGCCCAATAATCAGAGAGATTCATAACAACAGAGTAGGTAACTGCTAATTTTACTGGTATTAATGATGTCATATAAGTTCGGGAAAAGTTGCCTAACAGTAGGCCAAACATCAAACCATAAGGGAAAATGTCGGCAGTCTAGGAGCCTGAGCAAAGTACTTTCAAAGTTAGGATTGTTTACAGACAAGTGCTCTACTGAGCATAGAAATGACAAGGCTATTCCTTAAACAAAAGAGGAAAGATAAGTAGATATCTTCTACTGACGACGGGTACTTATTGGGTAAACCCTAAGATTGGCCAGTTGGCGAACAATTTCCTGAAGATGTCTCTCCTGAACCCTCTGACGCGCTTGGAGTTCCCTAACTTCGGCTCGGGATGCAGCTAGCTGTTGTTGCAGAGCCTCATTGGTCCTCCTCGTTCTATCCATAGCTTCTTCCAGTTGGCGGATGCGAATAATGTTGAGGTTAGAGTTGGCATCAACTTCCAAAACTCGGCCAATAACTACTTGAATTTGCTCGACATTCCTGGCAATCCTTCGGACCATGATGGGCAAGAGTCGGTCCGCTGATCCTCCTTCGCTTATGCTGTAGAAGCTTCGGTCTCCATTGAAAGGTAAGGGAGGACCCTGCTCATGGCTCCATCGGTTCAAGGTTATTGCCCACATGGGAGTGGGACCTTGAAATGCTGGACGGGGGTTGGGGTTTGGAGCTACAGGGGGTAGGTTGTTAACTTCTGGCTCGGAGCTGGAGCTATCCGAAAAGCCTTCTGCATGGTGATCATCCAAAGGGATCGGGTGATCATCTTCTGGCTCCTCATCGAGCCATCCTCCATTGCCTTGGTTTGGATAATACGGATCGCCGGGATGGTGGAAGCCAGCCATGCTATCTACGCGAGAATGGGGAAAGAAAGGTTAATAGACATACTAATCTAGGATACTTATAAGATGATCGTTACTAGTCGACCCAATACTTGCATAGTTCATACCAATTACATGTGACCGAAGCAAGATAGTCCTTCGAATAAGCGGCCCTAACTCAAGACCCCCAATCAAACAAGAACAGGAAATGAAGCAAAGGTCACAGATTCTAAGTCTATAGCGCCCTAGTTACATGTAATTGTGGTGTATCCACTTAGCAACTATTGCCCTACTAGTAACGACCCTTTTTGTTATCACATATGTAGTTAGTAGAATACAAAATACTCCTATAGTATTCTTATTCTAATGTTCTTGTGGTAGGTGTTGGTAAATTTTTAGACTTGTTGCAACACCCAATCACTCTTAGGCACATGCTTAGTCACTCCAGGAAAAATGTAGTTGATCAGGCTACATCCACCCAGATGTGACTATATATCTCTAAGCCTAATTGTGTTGTGCAACAACCTTAATACTTTTGTTATGTTCTAGTATGAGACTGACCCTTTGTATTAGTGAATGTATATATATATATATATATATATATATATATATATATATATATATATATATATATATATATATATATATACGTAATCAAATATTTTATCATTTAAAAGTATATATTCTTGGTCAGAGTGTTTTAGTCCCGAAGTGTTTATAGTTTGTATATCTTTGATGGGTTGATATACCTGATCAATTCACTATAGATAATGCTCTGATACCAATCTGTTACACCCCAAAACCGAGAATGGCGGAATACGTTCTGGTGTGGAGGACGTCACGTACAGTATCATAACAATTGCATAATAGTAAAAACAAGCGACAACAACCATTGCATTAATATAGTGATTTACATACAAATGTGTTCTGTACAGTTAATAGACACCAAAAGTATAACACAAATAATAGATGGGTCTTGTATATGCTCCATCTTCTCAAAAGCTGCACCAGTACCTGTCTATCTTTGACTTGAGGATACAAGTTATATCGAAAACGAGTATCATCATAAAGCTGGTGAGTTCATATGAGTTTATTGTCATTTCTTGAATAAATGTGTTTACAATCAATTAATATATGAGTTGAAATGAATGTTGAGAGTAGTAGAAATCCCTAGAAAATCCAATATTTTCCAGATTTAGATATGTGTAAGTTAAATCCTTTGAGTGTGTAAAAGTATTTTCATTTAAAACTATCAGTGCTAAAAATAAGGTAGTAAGTTTCATACAAGTAGCGTAGATGAGTAAAAGTATTGTTGGTTGACTGTAGTAGTGTTGCAAACTTCAATATATATTCATTTACTTCGGGAAATTAGATTAGACTTTAATTCATAGTGTGTTAATTTGAATATAGATGAGATTTCTTATGTAACCAAACTGAATGATTATAGAGGTTCCGATAGCCTTCCTGGTCATGCGCAGTGTAGCGTTGTAGTTCCATCCCTGGGCCTAGTCGGCTCAGACTGTAATTTAACAGTCAGGATGTAATAGCGTCCGTCTTGTATAGATCTATACATGTAGTGTTGCTTTCCTTTCGGGAAGCCTTGGTTACATGGTATTTACGTAGTAGAGTGTTGTATAGAGGAATAGTATGTTATATTCTGGATTAATGTATTCTCTTGAATTATAGTATAGTAACTTTTAGTTATAGTATAGAGAGTGTTCTCTTAAACGTGTCTAAACTCGTGATAGTAGTAGTTATAACAGGTATCCTAGTGATAGAGGTGTCAAGCAGTAGTGTTGACTATACCTATTATAGTTATATAGAGTGTAGAGTCGCATGCCTTTGATTTACAAAGGTATTATATAAGATGAAGACTTTCATATCTAACACAATATATATGATATATAAGTAAGAAATCAACGACAGTCGGACGGATAGCAATATACCCTAAGACCACAATCAAACAAGAACTTGAAATAAGGTGAGCTATCGGTCTTAAGTCCTTCAAGTCGTATTTATATAAATATATGGATGTCGATATAGTTTGAAAGAAAAGTAATTTAAATACAATTTGAAAATAGTTTAACAACAATTTAATTTAGAAAATGCGTTTGATGAATACTTAAAACAGTTTTATTAACAAATAGATAAAAGTATAGAGAGATCCTTTTTGGTTGTAAGCTATAAATCACATATGATTAGGAACTAGAACTTGTTGCATTTACTTGTATCCCCCCCTAAAACATGTAAAAACATTTAAAAGGGTTAATTAAGGGGTATGAACTCACCTGCAACGAGTAGATCGGGTGGAAGTATCGGATGAGCGTTTGGTGTCAAGTAAAGACTTGTACACACTTTATGACCCTAGTAACATATGAAGACATATGTTTACAAGTAATTAGTGATTTAAACACTAATTAAACACATATAGACATCCTAATGTGAATAAAAGCTCTATGGTTGAGTGCTAGAAGGCTATTGGGTTGCAAGGAAGGAGTTTTAGGCCTCACTATGGAGTTTACTCCTCACAAACTCACCTTAGGTGAGTTTACGGATGGGGGAGCACCTCCCCCATGAGTTTACGACCGTAAACTCATGGGAGGAGTGTAATTGTGTGTTTTCAAGACTCTTGTGGCTCTAGAAGGGATTATAAGGCAATATACAAGGCTTGAGGGGTGTTTAAGGTTCCAAAGGAGCAGTCCCTTGGAGTTTGCAGTTCTAGGACCACTCCTTGGGAGTTTACGGTCGTAAACCCCATGGTTTACAACCGTGAACTCTTGGACACCCCCATACTTCGGTTTTGAGGTCATTTGTTCACTCCTATGTGTTCCTAGGTGAAGGTATAAGGCTATTTAGTGGTTTAAAGGCTCATTTTGCATGGTTTAAGGGAGTTTATGGTCTAAGGATATTCTTGGGCCGTAAACTCTCTTTTAAGCCTCTAAACACAAGATTAAATGGTTAAAACACTTCTAAGTCCATAACTATTTTGGTATGTACTTGACCCGATTATGAGCATGGTCCTTTTGGGTTGCCTTCACCATGGCAATATGTAGGATGAATTAAGGAGAGAAAGGATTAATTATGATTTATTAATATATTATAAGAATAATATATTCAAGGAGAAATCAAATTGTTTAATTAATATTAGTCAAGAATTAATTGATAATTAATTTTGTGGCTAAAAGGATTAATTAAATATAGGGGACTGGACTACAATTATTGGATAATTGAGTTATTGGGCTAAGGAATGCTAAAGGAACAAGGGTGAACGAAATGATGATGGGAGCCCATCATATTTTAGTCCATGACCTTATCCAGAAGGTTCCATGGGCTGCTTAGAGTTGAAATTGTCAATTAGGGTTTTGGTTGAAACCCTAGCAGCCCACACAAGTATATAAAGGACCCCTTAGGCCCCAAAAACGTGGGTAACTGATTCCTTAGGGTTTCTAGACCTTTTTGGGTGCCTCCTCTCTTCTCCTTCTTCATCTAGTTTCTTAGTGGTGTTTGTGACTCCATTAGAGGTGCAACACTTGAGGCACTAAGCTTTCTGAAGCCAATCAAAGCAAAGAATTGATTGTTATTGCAATATAACAATCAAAAGGTAATTACTAAACCCTTATGTCAGTTCTTATATGATAGATCTGGGGTTTATAGCTTTGGATATTCAATTGCATGTTTATTAGAGAAACTAGATCCAAAAGCTATTAGGGTTTGCATGTACACCATAGGATTGATGTTTTGCTCAAAACCCATCAAATTGTTATTGTAGGAAAACTCCGCCAATGGAAGGTAAGTATCCCAACTACCTCCAAAGTCTAAAACACATGTCCGCAGCATATCCTCCAAGGTATGGATGGTCTGCTCGCTCTGACCATCTATTGGGTCAAAATATGGTTTATACTTTGCTTTTCTATAAAAATGTATTTTTGTGTCTTGGACCGTAAACAACTTGGTGTTTACGACCGTAAACACTTGTAAGTCCCTAATCTGCCCGTGTATCAATCAGATCCGTTTGATGGTGCGGAATCCCAATCAAACGGATGATGCCAGATCACAATAAGAAGAGAAGGAGAAGAAGAATATTAAGAATCTTGATTGTATTGATGATATGAATGAAACTCCTTACAATAAATTCTTTCACACAATATGCTCTCTCTTCCTCTCTCTCTTGGCTGTACAATCTCTAGGGTTCATCAATCTCTACTCCTCACCATAACACCTATATTTATACTTGGAGAACATGGGCTGGATAACATGGGCTGTAAATGGGTTTACGGCCATAAACTCAACCGTAAACATGACCGTAAACTTCAAAAATATTACAGAAAAATTCATTTGCCCAGAAAAGCAAAGTATAAACCATATTTTGACCCAACAATCCCCCTTGGTTTATAGCTTTCTTTTCTTAATGACCCAACAAACTCCCCCTAAAAAGTAGCTAGCTCTTCTTGTCAATCTTCAATGGGAGCTTGGCTTCAGCTTTAACCTTCGATTTCTTCACAGCATAAGGATGAACATATAAATCTTCAATGAATGACTTCATCTTGAGAACTTGAGGTTTTCTTTAGAATTTGGCATTGAACGCACATTTGGTGAGGAGGCTTGACGTACTAATTCTTGAAAGATGGCGCTTTCAGCTTGAGAATCTTCAGAGAGAACATCAGAGAGAACAAATCTTCTGGATCACTTCAGCAGGTTCATAGATAGCAGCAGACTGATTGAGAAGGCTTCAATGCAATCTGTCACATAATCTTCAATTTATGCTCCACCTTGCTTCTTGGGTTGAAAGATTGAATGTTGAAAGAATAATCTTCATTTCTTGCTCCTTCGAATGAGAATTCTTCGATGCTCACGGACGAAGCTTTTGGCTCAGAAGTCTTCAACACAAACTACATGAGTCTCATCTATACCTGAAATCACTTTTCAAGACAAAACAAAACTAAAAGAAAACTTAGCACACAAATTAAAACATAAACAAAAATATTTTTGGATTTTTGATTTTTCTGAACAAGAAATAAAACATAAATAACACTATTTCTGTTTTCAAAGAAAAATCAGAAAAATTAAAAATCCAAAAATAGTGTTATTTCTGTTTTGTTTCTTGTTCAGAAAAATTAAAAATCCAAAAAATATATATATATTTTTGCTTCTGTTTTAATTTGTGTGCTAAGTTTTCTGTTTAGTTTTGTTTTGTCTTGAAAAGTGATTTTAGGTGAAGATGAAATTCATGGAGTTTGTGTTGAAGATTTCTGAGCCAAAGCCTCGTCCGTGAGCATCGAAGAATTCTCATTCGATGGAGCACGAAATGAAGATTATTCTTTCAAATTCAATCTTTCAACCCCAGAAGCAAGGTGAAGCTGAAATTGCAGATTATGTGACGGATTACATTGAAGCATTCTCAATCAGTCTGCTGCTATCTTAAACCTGCTGAAGTGATCCAGAAGATTTGTTCTCTCTGATGTTCTCTCTGAAGATTCTCAAGCTGAAAGCGCCATCTTTCAAGAATCAGTATAAGAAGCCTCCTCAACCAATGTGCGTTCAATGTCAAATTCTGAAGAAAAGCCCAACTACTCAAGATGAAGTCATTTATTAAAGATTCATCAAGTACATCTTGAAGTTGTGAAGTCATCGAAGATAAACGCTGAAGCCAATCTCCAACTGAAGATTAACAAGAAGAGCCAGCTACTTTTTAGGGGGAGCTTGTTGGATCATTAAGAAAAGAAACCTATAAATCAAGGGGGAGATTTTTGGGTCAAAATATGGTTTATACTTTGCTTTTCTGGGCAATTATATTTTTCTTTAATATTTTTGGAGTTTACGGCCATGTTTACGGTCGAGTTTACGGCCGTAAACACCTTATGGCCGTAAACCCATTTACGACCCATGTCCACCAAGCCCATGTTCCCCTTGTATATATATAGGTGTTAGGGTGAGGAGTAGAGATTGATGAACAAGAGAAGAGAGAAACTAGAGAGCATTTTGTGTGTGTGAATCTTTTGTATCTGGAACTTTAATTCTAATCAATTCATACAGAGATTCATATTCTTCTTCTTCTCCTTCTCTTCTATTTGATTTGACATCATCCGTTTGATTAGGATTCCGCACCATCAAACAGATCTGATTGATGCACAGGCAGATTAGGGACTTACACCATCCGTCTGCGGGTGAAAAGCAGTGCTAAGGTGTAGACGATTACCCAAATCATCGTGAAACTTCTTCTAGAATCTGGAAGTGAACCACACATCTCTATCGGAAATCACCAAAACCGGCAGTTCATGCCGAGCCACTATCTCCCAAATATAGATATCGGCCAACTTCTCGGCCGAAATGCTCTCCTGAATCGGAATGAAATGGGCGCTCTTGGTCAATCGATCCACGATGACCCAAATCGAATCTACTCCTCACGCGGTCCTAGGAAGCTTTGTGATGAAATCCATAGTAATATCTTCCCACTTCCACATCGGGATATCCAACGGCTGGGTCTTGCCGTGAGGCCTCTGATGCTCGACCTTGACCTTCCTGCAGGTCAGACATCTCTCAACATACCAAGCTACATCCTTATTCATGCACGGCCACCAATAATCAAGAAGAAGATCCCTGTACATCTTCGTCGCCCCGGGATGGATAGAAAACCGGGATTTGTGCCCCTCCTCCGTCAATACTTGGCACACAGCTCCGTGATATAGGACCCACACCCTACAGTGTAGAGTCAACAATCCATGACTGTCATAATCGAAGGAGGAAACCTGACCTACAATACGCTCACTCTTACGATGTTCCTCCTTCATGGCCTCCTGTTGGGCCTCGCGAATCTGCTCCAACAGCGGAGTCACCACGGTCATCCTCATGCAAATATTTCAGATCAGCGCTGCCTTGTGGCTAAGCGCATTGGCCACAACATTGGCCTTCCCTAGGTGGTAGAGAATCTCAATATCGTAATCCTTCACCACATCTAGCCATCGACGCTACCTCATATTCAGATTTGGCTGATCCATGAGGTACCTCAAACTCTTATGGTCCGTTTAAATAGTATAGTGGACCCCATAGAAGTAATGACACCAAATCTTGAGGGCGAAAACTGATGGGTTTTGGTCTTAAGAACATCCTATGTGCTCATACAAACCCTAATGATTGGATCTAGGTTTCTCTATTGTACATGCAAGTTATCCAAGACTATAAACCCTAATTCTAGCATACAAGTAATCATGTTAGCAGAAGAATGGGTTTAAGATATTAGCTTGATTGTTATGTAGCAATAACAATCACAATTCCTCCTTGTAATGACTTTAGAAAGCTTAGAGTCACAAATGTCACTCCTCTAATGGTTCACAAACACCAAGAGCAAGAGGATTAAGAAGAGAAGAGAAGGAGGCTGCCCAAAAACATGTGGAAACCCTAGAAAGAAGCTTGTACACGTTTTTGAGGCATAAGGACTCTATATATAGTGAGGCTATTAGGGTTATCTAATAAGGAAACCCTAATTTGGATGCTTAAGCCCTAAGCAGCCCATGGACTCCTTTCCTTAAAGGCCTTGGACGATTTCTAATGGGTTTCCCCATAGAATTCGTCCACTCCTTAATATATGGAAATCCATAGCCCAAATTGCAATTATCTTATCATTACAATTCCAGTCCCTTAAGTTTAATTAATCTCTTTTAGTCACAAACTTAATTCTTATTAATTCTTGACTAATATTAATTAAACAATACGATTTCTCTAATATATTATTCCCATAATATATTAATAAATCATATTTAATCCTTTCTCTCCATAATTCATCCTATCAAGTTGCTTTGGTGAAGGCAACCCAAAAGGACCATGCACCATCGGGCCAAGTACATACAAAAATAGTTATGGACTTAGACACTATTCCAACAGTCTCCCACTTGGATAAGTCTAATAACTATTATACGTATGACTTCAGATCCTGATCTGGAATCGTAGCTTTCTAAAGCCGCTGTCAACTCTGATCCTATCAGATACGCATGTTATTTAGATAAAAGATCATATATTCCTCCATTCTAGATATCATATGAGACATAATTTCTAATCATTCTCTCTCTACTATCTCTTGAATTCCGATTTATGACGACTGACTAATTGAACAAATCAAATTAGCCCTAGCCCGGCCGAGCATTTACGTTTGTCATCACTAAATCATCGAGGGGCCCAAAGATATTGCTTTTATTCTACTTTGAATAAAAGGAACGGATAAACTTTGATTCAATGCTCGCTTGCACTTATTCACTGAATCACACACAACAATATGTTTTATAACACCAAGTTACTGGTGCGTTTACATATTATCAATGTGCAACCGATTTGCAAGATACAACTCACACATCTCGGTTTCAAGAATATAAGATATTATCGTCTCACCAATCACTCGTGATAACAATCCATGAAGTGATCCAAGTGAGCGTGGGTTTAATCCAATGCTCAAATCATATTCATAAGCACTCATGAACGTTGCAGCAAACATTTGCTTATGTCTAATACCTTTTAGACAATCCACACACCAATTCACGACAGTCTTTATTCATACCTACTTCCAACATATGAACGACCGTGGCCCGTTCGAATAATTTGACTGTTCTCAACCAATTAAATTATTTAGGAAGTCAAAACATGCAAAGTGAAACACAAGAATAATACTAATCCCATATGGCCTCAAACCTTTGAGCATAAATAAAACACCTTTTATTTATCACCATATCGATTACTCATTATTTGTTGTTTCGGGTAATCAACTTGTTACTTGAATTATTACACTTGTCCCATGCTCTTATCATGCACACAATGTTTACCTATGGTTCTTACTTTGTGAAATAGATCAATTGAACACATTTCCAATCATACTCATTTCACAACTCCAAATCCTTTTTCATAAGTGAAAGAATGTCAAATTCTTGCAACTTATAGAATATGTTAGATTCTAACATTTTATGCAGTGATCCTTTTCGTAATGTCATAGCACAAAAAGTCACAAAGACTATTGCCAACGATATTACAAAGTCCTCTTTCGGAGATTGTTACAATACAATTCCTTAGATATGATGTCTCTCACTCAAAGTACATTCCTTTGAACATCCTTTTGCATAAAATTTCTAATCTAGACATAGACCCTTAATATCTAACTCCTAATATGGAAACCTTTCCATATTTGCCATATGACAACTCATTCTCAATAGAATCTTATCTATTCATAATAATGTCAATATGTTTCATCCAATACTATGCTTCCAACTACTCACAAGCAACCAATCCCCGGCGAACTTTGGATTGTCCTTTGATAGTTGTTTAATTATCTTAGTCAAAACCGATTCTTGTCCTTTTCCCTCTAAATGCGCCAGACATTTGGAAAATTTTAGAATGGTCAAATATTATAGCATTTGCAATCGATCCTATACCCGAAGCGTATGGGACATGATGCATAACGTCTTACATAAAGATTTGATACTTTATCAATCTTCTGCCATAATATTTTATGTGTTATGTTCTTAAAATTCGAACTATGAAGAGGAATGCCGTAATCATAATCGAAATTTGAGAACACACTATGTTTCCTTGACTAAATTTATTAACATTCCACAACCTAAACCTTTAAATTTGAAATGAAGCATAATATTCTCTCCCTTAATTATAGCAAAACAACTATTCAACCTTTACAAGTTTGCAAAGTATGACTTTTGTTTTTCTATAATTAATATTGCTAACTTGCAATACCTTCCATAATAATCATACAATCATAACATTGATGCTCCCACTATCATGATGATTATTATAAACATAACACTTATGCTCCCACTAGCTTTGACATGTATTCAGAAACCAACATTACTTCTAGAAAATCAATACTTATTGAATTTCTTAAGTTCATGTTTCTAATACCTAATGCTTTGATAATCCTTTATCTAAGCTTCTTAAACTTATTCACCTTTGCCTTAGATAGCTCACAATTTTAGACTAATTGCCAAGTCTCACAATTCGAATCATGGAAAGGGATACCGTAACCATAATCGAATTTGAGAATACAATTTTTCACAATCACTATCCTTTTAAAATCTTTCTTAGTGAAGGCATTTCCTCACAGTCTTTTTCATGAAGGAGGGAATCTTATGACACTTAGATTTTAATGGTGTATGTGTTCTTATCCATGTGAATTTATCAAAACCAAAGTTCACGACAAATTCAAACTCATATGGACCGAATTTTCTTAATCTTGACTTCTTGCCTTATGGTAACATAGCTGCCCACCATGTCTTCCAAGTAGTTAAGCAGCTCACCCTTTTCTATCAATGTACTTTCCATTGATCAAGGTCCTTGCCTTTTATACATTCAAATGAGAACTCATAGAACTCACATGCATAATTAACTCAATTGGAATGGCATGGAAACAAAATAGTGTCAACACGATAGGTTGTAAACCTCAACTCGTGTGCTAGTGATGAACGATAAGGTTTATTTTGATTTGTTCTTGAAACCTTTCAAGACCATTAAGACTCCCACTAACTCCTTGACATATAAGATTCTCTTGTCAATAAACATTTCTTGACAAACAGATATTCAAGAGTTAGTGTAGTTTTTATCAAAACACTTCATAAATTGGTCCTAGTTGGTCTTTGTCTTATCCAAGACGTCACAACTTTCCACATTTGATGAATGTCATAAACCTTCTTAATACTTATCACTCAATATCACAATCTTAACTCTAAGACTTGTTTTGGAATGGAGTATGATTGACTTCTTGATTTAACCATTTCTTCAATTCTTGATTCCTCTTCTTAGACATGCAATTGTACTAAGACTCACTTAGAGAATCAATTGAGATATGGTTCTTAATCATTAAGACTTATCATAAAGCATAAAAGGTACTCTCCCTTCTTCTTAGAATGGAGAAACTTTTATCTTTCTGCCTACTTGATTCTTCTTATTCGTTCTGCTATTGATTTAAACCTTTTTCAATCAATTCAGAATTACACTTAATCTTATAAGTATAATCATATTTACTAAACCTTTAGTAAATCATGACGAGTGTCTTTGTTACTCTTGTGGTGGACTTGATCAACACTCAACTTTGTGTACTCGATCTCTTAGTCCTTCACTTGACACTTTGTCAATGGATTAGTCTAATTTTCAAATATGAAATTTCTCATTCATCGTGCAACCAAATTGCATGATTCCAAGTTTCTGTCCAATTGAAACTTGGGCGATGAGAAACTCTCCCTATTTGGTAAATTCTCGACATTTCCACTAACAACATAATCAAATCCATTATTGCTAAGATAAGAAACATTCTTACATCAATTTTTCTTACACGCCATTGCAAGGATAAATAAGTAATATAAAATCAAAATTTACTTTTATTGCGGAAAAATTTGTCCTCACAACGCAATTCATTGAAAAACTATGCTAATACATCTTTCTTAGCAATCTAATTCTAACTCTAAGTCGCAGCTCAAGAATCTAATCTTCAAATAATGCGATCAAAACCCATTCCTTCGCGGTTAGATTCTGCTCACTTCTTCCCTTAAGCTTCCTTTCTTTTCTTCGATCCTACAAAACATCAATTGTAATCCTATCACATTATGTATTAAGAATCTAGAATAGAAGCTTAAAAGAGTTAGTCAATGGATTTTACCTAAAGCAAAGCCATACGTTTTGACTCTCCCATCTATTATATTTCTTAGTTAAATAGGGCAGCTTCGTCTCCAATGCCCATTCTCTTGGCAATAAAAGCAAATTGACTCTCTTGGAACAGGACACAAAACTAGTTCAGACATTGCCTTTCTCTTATGATCAAACTTTTCGATCATAACATGTCTTTCGTTGCCATTGTCTATGTCCATAGAGGTCTTGAAGGTAGATTCACTAATCAAATTTGCTTTTCTTTTGCGCCAAACCATTGCTGATTCAGCAGCAATAAGCATATAGGTGATATCCATAAGGTTCACGTCGCAGTTCATCATATAGTACTCTCTTACGAACTCACTATATGAGTTAGGAAGTGACTGAAGAACCCAGTCAACAACCATCTCTTCATAGACAATGGATCCCAACATTCTTTACCTATCAATGTGTGACTTCATCCCTAGGACGTGTGCACACACTAACTTTCCTTCTTTATGTTTACTTGCCAAAAGGGCTTGAGTGAGCTTGAACTTTTCAAGCCTTCGAACTTGTGGGTTAGGGAGAATAATTGGAGGAGGAGGAGGAGGAAGTGAAGCATGATCTCTTGTTCCTCGATCGAATCGTGGAATATCATCTTCATGTGGAAAGCTTGTTCCACGGGATTTGGGAAGACCATAGTTGTCGAACTTTGACATCTACAAAACAGGAGAAAACGAATTCAAGTTAGTTGATTGATTGAGTCCTTAGTAAATCACCCAAATGAGATACCAAGGCTAGGACCCAACACAATATGCTACAACCTAGAAAAGGGATGTCGTAATCTAGTTGCAGAATATTTGAAGGTAAGTGAATGACGATTCACTAATTTCCACCACGAAAAATGAAAAAGAAATTTAAGTTTTAAATTTATGAAAACTCCTAGATCCTTTGAGATTCATTGAAGATTTCAATGGCATGTTTAAATCTTGATATGCCCCTCTTGTTTGTGACTGGGATGCCGAGGATCACAAAGCGGGTGTGAATAACCATGCAAACTTACATGGTGCCTCCACATGTTACAGTCATCTATTCGATGTGCCGGTAAACCACACACGTTCCACCGAACTATGACAAACATTGAGTCACCCTTTGCTACCTTTGCTTAGAACCATTTAGTGTGCCGGTTAACCACACACGCTCCACTAACGTCTTCGCAAGGGCACAAAGTGTAATTTCATGGAATTGCATCAATTCACTTTTGCCTAAGTAACTAAGATTGGGAGTTTTATGAAAACATTTAGTTACTTTTATACTTTATTATACTTATAATGGAAGGTTTTTGTCCTATCCTACCCGTTCGGCTAACGACCCTCCACTAGTCAAGAGTGCGGTGGGTAAGAGTGGATACCCATTCAATCGCCATTTTATAGACAATTTCCTTAAACACCCCTTATAGACCAGCTTCGTGAATGAGGCCTACTAACGGTAAAACTGACTTTTACTCATACATATATATAACGTTAGACTTTTAATGTTATATATAGTATAGGGTGTATTTTACACTTTTAAAATACTAGGTGGTCAAATTTAAAAATTATACTTTTAATTCAATCAAATTGTAAACAAAAACTTTATGGATTTATTAAACCTCTTTTAATTATACACCTTAATTAATTAATAAAACCATAAGGGTGTGATTTGAATCTTTTCAAAACATGACTAGGGTTTTAGAATTTAACATTCCTAAATTAAACCTTTTAATCAACTTTTAAATTCCAAAACTTGAGGGCAAGTTTTGAAACATTTCAAAACATTTAGGTTTAGAATTTAAATATACATCAAAATTAAACTTTTAATCAAAAATTTATATTCCAAAACTTGAGGACAAGTTTTGAAACCTTTCAAAACACTAGGGGATAAAATAACAAATAATATAAATTAACATTTAATCACATAATTAATCAATTATCACATAAGGTAATAAATATTTTATTAATTGATATATATCTTCAATTAGATCAAGAATATACTCATATATATATATATATATATATATATATATATATATATATATATATATATATATATATATATATATATATATATATATATATATATATATATATATATATATATATATATATATATATATCATAAAATCGGATTTATATTGATCTAATATGATAAAGGCAAGTACCCCCATGGACTCGCCGAGTAGGGGGCAACTTGCCGAGTCCACAGTGGGACTCGCCGAGTCCATCATGCAGAACCACAAAAAATCGAATTTTTTCAACACACAAGGCATCAATACAATAGAAACGAATCAAGGCTCTGATACCACTGATGGGTTTTGGTCTTAAGAACAATATATGTGCTCATACAAAACCTAATGCTTGGATCTAGGTTTCTGTATTGTACATGCAAGTTATCCAAGACTATAAACCCTAATTCTAGCATACAAGTAATCATATTAGCATAAGAATGGGTTTAAGATATTACCTTGATTGTTATGTAGCAATAACAATCACAATTCCTCCTTGTAATGACTTTAGAAAGCTTAGAGTCACAAATGTCACTCCTCTAATGGTTCACAAACACCAAGAGCAAGAGGATGAAGAAGAGAAGAGAAAGAGGCTGCCCAAAAACATGTGGAAACCCTAGAAAGAAGCTTGTCCACGTTTTTGAGGCATAAGGACTCTATATATAGTGAGGCTATTAGGGTTATCTAACAAGGAAACCCTAATTTGGATGCTTAAGCCCTAAGCAACCCATGGACTCCTTTCCTTAAAGGCCTTGGACGATTTCTAATGGGTTTCCCCATAGAATTTGTCCACTCCTTAATATAAGGCAATCCATAACCCAAATTGCAATTATCTTATAATTACAATTCCAGTCCCTTAAGTTTAATTAATCTCCTTTAGTCACAAACTTAATTCTTATTAATTCTTGACTAATATTAATTAAACAATATGATTTCTCATTTAATATATTATTCCCATAATATATTAATAAATCATATTTAATCCTTTCTCTCCATAATTCATCCTATCAAGTTGCTTTGGTGAAGGCAACCCAAAAGGACCATGCACCATCGGGTCAAGTACATACCAAAATAGTTATGGACTTAGACACTAATCCAACAAAAACAACTGCCCCCAACTCCAAGTCATGCGTCAGATAGTTTGCCTCACGAGGCTTCATCTGCCTGGAAGCGTAGGCGATAACATGGCCCCTCTACATCAATATCGTGCCAAAACCCGAGATGGACACATCGCAATACACCACAAAATCATCCACTCCTTCTAGCATGGTTAAGATTGGCACCTCGCACAATCTCTATCTCAGCGTCTCAAATGCAGCATGCTGCTCAGTTCCCCAGCGAAAGACCACGACTTTCCTTGTCAACTGGGTCAAAGTCACGACTATCTTGGAGAAGTCTTGAATGAATCTACGATAGTAACCTGCCAATCCCAGGAAGCTCTGAATCTCAGATGAAGACCTAGGAACCTCCCACCTCATCACGACTTTCACCGTTGCTAGGTAGACCAAAATCCCATTCTGGTTGACAAGGTGCCCAAGAAACTGCACCTCGGGCAACCATAACTTGCACTTGGAGAACTTGGCATACAAGCTCTCCCTCCTCAGAGTATCCAACACCTTTCACAAGTGCTCCTCTTGCTGCTCATGCGTCTTGGAATAAACCAAGATGTCATCAATGAAAACTATCACAAACCTATCCAACATTGGTTTTCACATGCTGTTCATGAGATCCATGAATGCGGGAGGAGCATTGGTGAGCCCGAAAGGCATCACCACGAACTCATAGTGACCATATTGTGTCTGAAAGGCAGTCTTCTGCACATCCTCCTCTCCGACCCTCATCTAATGGTAACCTGAACGCAAATCAATCTTGGAGAACCAAGATGCTCCCTGAAGCTTGTCAAAGAGATCATCAATCCTCGGGAGTGGGTAACGGTTCTTCACGTTAACTTATTCAGCTCTCGGTAATCTATACACATCCAATGCGACCCGTCCTTCTTCTTCACAAATAGTATTAGGGCTCCCCAGGGTGAACTGCTCGGTCTAATGAATCATTTGTCTAACAGCTCATGCAGCTGTGTAGACAACTCCTACATCTCAGGAGGAGACAGCCGATACGGTGCCTTAGCTATTGGAGCCGCACCAGGGACTAGCTCGATCCTAAACTCTACGTGCCTCTTCGGAGGTATTACATGCAGCTCCTCTGGAAATACATCTGCGCACTCTCGTACCACCGTCATGCCATTCACCGTCGCCTCGCCCGTCTCCCGGGTATCCAAGACATACGCAACATACCCTGCACACCCTTGCTGGAGGTAGCATCTAGCTCTTGTTGTTGTACATAAAGTTGGTCCATGTTGTGGCCTCTCACCCTGAATCACCGGCTCTCCCCCATTGGGGTTCCTGATTTGGACCAACTGCTGCACGCAGTCGATCACCGCCCTATTGAGGCTCAACCAATCCATGCCTATAATAAGCTTGTTCCCCCGCAACGGTATGGGAACCAAGTCTACCAAGTAGCGCTCCTCGAACAGTCTCAAAACACAATCCCAGAAAACCTCTGACGCTCGCATTGATCGGTTGTCTGCAATCTCGACCTCTAGAGGGTAATCTAACATGCCCGAAGACTCACGGATACCCGAATCAAACAACACCTGAATTGGGATACCGTTCACATGGAACGATCCTAAATAAAATATATAACATAATACATCAATATCACAAGCGACATATAGTAAAAGTTCGAGAGAATAAACCATACCCGTCACCACACCGGGTGTGGCGTGTGCCTCCTCGACTATCAACTGAAAAGCTCGGCTCCTCACCAGTGGATCCTCTGACTTGACCTTTCGGCCATACGTAACCCGTGCAGTCGCTGGAGTCGGCGCCACTATTGGCGCTGCTGTTGCTATCAATTTAGGGCAGTTGGCCTTTTTTATGGCCCCTCTGATTGCAATGAAAGCAAATCAGGTTAGATGTCTGAACAGTGGGGGCAAGCTCGGTACAATCCCTGCCAAAATGTCCCATCTTGCCACACTAGTAGCAACCTGATGATCCTGCTCTACAAGCTCCCTCATGCAGCCTGCCGCATTTCCTACAGCGTCTTTGGCCCGATTGGCCCTTCGACCTGGTGTCGAATCCCTTGGGTTTCTTCCCCAAAGCCCCAGTAACCTGCTCTACCTCTGCCTTCCTCTTCCTGAGGTGCTCCAAATCAATCCCCCTCTCCCTCGCCTTGGCAATCATGGACTCCAGGGTCGGGCACGCTGAGTAGCTGACATGCTCTCGAATGTCAGCCCTAAACATGTCATGATAGCGGGTCTTCCACATCTCCTCATCCCCTTCATACTGTGGTACCAACAAAGCCCACTCTCGGAACTTGGCGGTGATCTCCGCCACTGTCTTCGTAGTCTGTATCATATCAAGAAACTCCCTGGCCAGATGCTGAAGCTCCATAGCTGGCGCAAACTCAGCCCTGAACCTGGTCGCAAAATCCGACCAAGTCATGGCCTCGATGGCTAGGGCTCCTAGCGAGTCACCAACCAACTCCCACCAATCCCTAGCTCTGTCTCTCAAACATCCTGCAACAAAGCGCACCTTCGACCCCTCCGAGCAAAAGCTCGTCAACTACGCAGACTCGATGTATGCGATCCATCTCCTGGCAGCAATGGGGTCCTTCTCCCCATGAAAGTATGGCGCACCACTCCCCATGAAGTCCTTGAAGGACAGTGTGTGTGTACCCGACTGGCTGGACACCAAGTCACTCCTGAATGTCCAAAGGCGATCCTCCATCAGCTCAACAATCCCCTCCTTGATCAACTTGAAAATGACCGGGGTCGCCTCAAGGATACCTCGCGTGATCTCAAACGCGATGAACTCACATAGCCCGTCATCAACCTGCTCGGATCCCACACCCGAGCCTGATCCCAATCCTAATCCAGACCCTGAACCTCCAACTCCATGTCACGTAATCACCATAGTAAAACAAACACATAAACGTCAGGGTCATACATACTCTCGAGAGGTCTCACACATTCTCCAAATTTCCGGGTTCTATCTTAGCCATCCTTGATTTGAGTATGGGTCCTCTGCTTCCAGTAGTACGGGCCCATACTACCTTCCACATATATCCCTACTTTCCTCAAGGATTTCTTCGACTTCACCAAGTCCCTTCTACTAATATTTCATTCCAAACTAATATTGTCCTAGGCTTGTCCTAGGGCACTCTTGGACCTACTCTCCGCCATGAGCTGCACAAGGAGTCCCTACCATCTTTCCCTATCTAGCATGCAAGTATTATTACATATTCGCTTACTAGTTACTTAAAGCTAGCGGGAACCCCTATAAGCACAAAGCAAGCAGCATTCGTGCATTGAGTAACCATCACCAAGCATAACCTAATCAGGCTACTATACTGCTAACTAACCAGTCCTGGCATATACCGCAATAAACTCATACAACAAGCATGTAAGGCATCCTTCCTAGATCCTTAGCCCTAATCTAGCATGCAGTTGTCATAATCAGATAACAGGCATACAAGGCATCCTCCCTAGATCCTTAGCCCTAGTCTAGCATGTAGCTCTAATAATCATATCATATAATATAAAATATCATGTATGGGTATCTTGGGGAAAACTTACTCGAGCTCGACTGGTCGCACGCATCACACACATTGTTCTTTCTCAAAACTCCTTAATTTTAAATTTTGGAAAACTATTTTCCTTGTAGAAATCCTTCAAGCCCTCGATTTGAGTCTAGACACCCTCAAAGGTGTGCCAAAATCCCTCAAACCAAGGCTCTGATACCAACTTTTAAAATCCCAAAAATCAAGACCGAATTTTTTTTTTGTTTTTAATTAGATTACTTGTAAAATTGTACGAGTAAAACATTACTCATATCACATCAAACCCCAAAAACCATAGTTACATGTTTTCAAAAAAACCATCATGTCTAATAGTATAGTGTCAAAGTACAATCCCAGGGTTCTCAATGCGGAATCATGTGTGTGCGATGCGTTGCTACCCTGCCGGCTCCTTCCTCTTAGATGAAGAGGTACCTAAAATCAAAACTGAAAACCATAAGCACAAAGCTTAGTGAGTTCCCCCATCATACCACATATCATTCAACATACATACTGTCGGGCAATTCTGGGGTGCCTGCCCTACCCATGTCAAGCCATTATGGGGTGCTAACCTACCCATGTTAAGCCATTCTAGGGTGCTGACCTACCCATGTCAGGCCATTTGGGGGTGCCTGCCTACCCTCCAGTCGATCTCACCCGGTCACGAGGACTATTTCACCCCATACTACTATCACATAATAACATATCATAATCATGTTGTTATTCATGTATGGGGTGTCCGACCTACCCTTCGGTCCTAACGACCGAATCGAGGGAATATTCCCCTCCTACTACCACTACCACATAGAACATATCATACTGGCACATAAAACACATCAAGTAATATCAAACCAGACAATTATCACAAAGACAATCATCTCTACTGTAACATCCCAAAAATACGAGCCAAAATTTTCATTTTTAAAACATACACTTTGCAAAGCATTATAATTAAAACATTCATTGATCATATCATTTCATAAAAGATCTTGCGTGTCTGGAAATCATTTTATAAATCATAACAATGTCAGAGTACAATTCCCCAGGAAGATCTCATAGTGTGCAATACAAGGCGTGTATGTGATGTGCCGCTACCACGCCAGCTCCTTCCCCTTCGAAGAAGAGGTACCTGAAACCAAAACTGAAAACCGTAAGCACGAAGCTTAGTGAGTTCCCCCATCGTACCACATACCATACAATCACATAACATACATACTGCCAGGCATTTCTAGGGTGCCCGAGCTACCCGATACGGCCTTTCTGGGGTGCCGACCTACCCATGCGGCCATTCTGGGGTGCCGTCCTACCCGTGTCAAGTCATTCTGGGGTGCTGACTACCCATGTTAAGCCATTCTGGGGTGCTGACTACCCTTCGGTCCTAACAACCGAACCTTGGGGACTATGGCACCCCCTGCTACTACTATTATCACATATCATAACATAACATATTATCAGACATATCTGGGGTGTCTGAACTACCCTTCGGTCCTAACAACCGAACCCGGGGACTGCTCCCCTCCTACTACCTCTAACTCATATAACAGATCATGCTGGCATAATAACATAACATCTCATACTGCCAGACGTATCTGGGGTGTCTGACTACCCTTCGGTCCTAACAACCGAACTCTGCTACTATCACATATAACATATCATGCTAGCATATAACATATAAGGTAGCAACAAACCTAGATGATATCACAGAGACAATCATCTATCATATGTCTCCTATTGGTGGGCCGGCATTGTGGCCTTAGACCCACTGCTACTGGAAGGTAACTCACCTCAAAGTAGCTGCTGATCTGTGTGGGAACTGACTGTCCTCTGCAGCTGCTGCCCCGGAAATCCTCCGGCTATAATTCCCACAAAACACTCAGTCAAATACTGCTAATCAACTTCAGGGTAAAATGAATCACCACTCTACTCGGCATAACGAAAAGGAGGAAAACTCGGGGACTCGCGACTCGACTCGCCGAGTCAGATGAACGACTCGCCGAGTCGGCCACATGCAAAAACTATACACGCGATTTTGCTTGGATCCAGCTCATGCCACTCATAGATCTGGGTTTCTAGGGCATGAATAACACGTAAAGTTTCCAATTTTACGTGTAAATAATCACCAATAAAGGTTTTAGGGCTCAAAATGCACCAAAAGAGTAGATCTAGGGCTTTCATGCAATGTGGCTCCATAAAGACAGTAGATCTAAGCTCCTGGAGCTCAATCTCACCTGGATCTAGAGGCTAACAACTTATTACAACCCACAAGGCACAAACAAGCTTGGGGAAAGGCTCAAGAAGGACTTCCATGGAGCTAAAGGGGACTATAAGCATGAAAACAGAGGGGAAATCGAGTTATACTTTAAGGAAAACACTGAGATAGCTCAAAGATGCCTGGCCTCCCCCACTCCAAATCTTCAAGAAAACACACTAAATGCTTCAAACTCACAAGGAACAAGGATTGAACAAAGTATAGAGCTCTGAGGGTGAATGGGGGCGAGCTTGGGGGCGGAAAAAGGGGTTTAAATAGGGTGCAAACCCTTGAAATTAGGGTTTCATCAGACAGCGGAGACTCGCCGAGTCCGGAATATGGACTCGCCGAGTCGCCAACTTAAACATGCTCTGGATCCCGTCTCTACTCGGCGAGTCGGTCCTCCAACTCGCCGAGTCCAAGGCTAAAATTGTAAAATACTTAGACAAATTTTACGTACCAGGAACCAGGTGCTACATCAACCTTAATAAACTAGTAGTGGGTCGGCCTTGGTGCCTTAGACCCACTTTTAATGGAAGGTAACTCACCTCAATGTCAAGTAGTGTCTACACTGTCCTCGGTATGAAAATCAACTCTCCTTGACTCCTCAATCCCTACACACAAAATTTTCTAAGTTATCAATTCATACTCATAATCCTTACAAGGGTTACTTAAGTCCAAGTCAAATTCAAGGTCAAACCTTGGTCAAAGTCAACATCTAGTTGACTCGACTCGCCGAGTTGGTCCACCAACTCTCCGAGTTCCCATGTCCACAAAAGGTTACCAACCCCTCCCACTCAACCAAAGACCATTTCCAGAAGAAATTTGGGGGAAAATGCGATCCGAGTCGTTGATTTCGTCTTTGTCCAAAACTATATAGTCGATTATAATGGGTCTTAATGCATCAAAACCGTAGATCTAACCTCCTAGGATCCATTTAATACGTAAAGTTCCAATCTTGACAAAAAGCCTTAAAAAGATGTATATAAGAAGCATGGGTCTCCCATGGCCATAAATTTGACACATTTATGCCATGAAAACCCTCAATGGCTGCATATCTAAAGTGTAACCCCAAACATACTCACAAAATCCGATTATAACTTCACAACTCATAAAAAGGGTAGAAATAGCCCCAAAACAAGATCTAGGAGATAGATGGTCAAGGTTCAAGCTTTGAATAAACTGATAATGAAGCAAAACCTCTAGATCTATGTGACAACCCCAAATTTCGATTCTGAACAAACCATATGAAGTCAATAGAAGTTAGAACAGTTACAGTGAAATTCCAGACTTTGGGTATAAGTTTGAGTATTTCAGGATTTGCACTTAAGGAGATATCAGGAGAGTGGATGCACTAGGGTTTTGTGCGACACTGTTATTCCAAAACTCTATGATATTAGAGTTCATTCCGAGAATAAAATATTTTCCACCAAAAATCCTAGGACTATATATAGAAATCTGAACCATATTCATTCATTAGGTACATTTCCACTAGAGAAAAGTAAAATTCTCTCTCAAGGATCTTCGGGTTTTCATCCCAAATCATGAGTACTCCTATCTAGTTATAATATATAGCTTAGATTGTGCCTAATAACATCAAAATCAAATCAAAACTCCAAGATTTGAGAGTTTACCGCCCAAGAACACTTGGAGAGTAAACTCTTTTATAAGGGCCAAAGTGTGCCCAATGTCCCTCCAAACCTTGGAAATGAACCTTGAGACTACCCACAGCTAGTTTAGGCATCCAAAACATCAAGAATCAAGGGTTGAAATTGAGTTCACGGCCAAGGATGTTCTTGGGCCGTGAACTCCATTTTTTAGATGCCAAAACACCCTAAAAGCCTTCCTTAAGCCAAGAGACTAATTTGGACATGTACCCTAATGAGTTTAGGGCTAGCAAACACCATTAGAACACCAAGAGTAGGGTGTTCACGGCCCAAGAAGTTCCATGGCCGTGAACTCCAAACAATAGTGCCAAATGGTGCTATAAACTCTTCTAAAGCCTTGTACACTAGCATAGTTTAGTTCCTAGTTAAATTAGGGACTTGAAAACACCACATACACCCATCCAAGGGATATTACGGCCGTAATCTCCATGGGATTTGGTTCATGGGCCGTGAACTCCTCAAAGGAGTTAAAAAGAAGCCCAAACACTTGCTTAAGCCTAGAAGCACTTCACAACTTAAGTTGTAATAGCTTTGAGCTTCATTTAGAGCCCCAATGGAGAGTTTACGGCCAGGAGTTTACTCCCCTGGGCCGTAAACTCCAACACACATGGTCTTTAGACCATAAACTTTCATATAAGGTCTTGCACTCCTTTGTTGCAACCCATTAGCCTCCTAGCACTTGACCAAAGTGTTTTCCTCGCATTAGGATGTTTATACATGTTTAATTAGTGTTATAACTCACAAATTGTTTATATACATATGTCTTCGTATGTAATTAGGACCATTGTGTGTGTCTAAAGTCTTCACTTGACACCTAGCACTCCTACCTCTTCAGTTCATCCGTATCACCCACAACAGGTGAGTTCATACCCCTTAATCAATGTTTTAACTGTTTTTAAATGTTTTATTTGGGGGGGGGGGATACAAGTAGAATTATGCTAATTATTATATCAATCACATGTGATTAATAAGCAACATTCAAATGCATTTACTACACTTTTAGCTGTTTTACCAAACCGATTACTTCAAATAGCTTTCCAAAACGTTTTTACTTGTTTAAAACTCTTTATCAAACTGTCTTACTTATTGAATGTTTCTTGTCAAAACTCTGTTACAATAGTGTTTCAAACAAAGGTTTTCCTTATACTTATATCTGTTCTTATATACTGCTTTCAAACCATTTTACAAACTGACATCAAGTTACTAGAGTAAAGTCTTTAAAGATTTTACCAAAACTTATTTTATGCTTTTATATTATAAATTGCATTCCTATATTTGTATAGTTATATAAGAAATGTTTAAAGGACTTAGGAAGGCTATCCGCTTTATTTCCTTTTCCTCGATTTGGATGTGGTCTGGTGAGTATCAGGTATCCGTCCGAAGGTCGTTTAAATATTAGTTATATTTCATATGTACATATATAGTCATAGAGGCCCTTCCAGTTCATCCAATGCCCTTGGGTAGCAAGGGTATACATCCATGTCCATACGTACCCATTAGATTACTAGTAAACTACCATATGGGTAGTTTAGAACGATACTAGAACTATTACTAGAACGCGATATTATACATTGAGTCAGTTCATTCATGAGTCAATACTTGCTAGATAGAGAGAACATACATTACAGCTAGAACATTACAGTACATTACTATTCATGCTAGATAGAGAGAGAACACACATTACAGCTAGCACACGTAGAACATTTCAGTACATTACATATACATAAATACGTTGACATAATTGTGATCTACTGTATCGGAGCATGCCTTCAATGTCATGGCCCGAGTTGTAGCCAGAGTCTCTTGGAGGGAGAGCATGAGTTTGCGTATAGATCTATAATGGATTGACTATCCTACACCTTGCTGCTAGCTACAGCCGGACCTGCAGGTCTGCGGGTGCCAAACGTCATACCTTTTTACGACCTACATTTGTCTTTGTTACCCAGTCGATAGTATGGTACAATTAATCACATGATGCCTTAATATAAATCCGGTTTAAGGTAGTTAATACAGCAGTAGTTCTTATATCACTACACTACAGTACTACATTAATTTTCCCCTTTACATATATTTAGTGATCTTTTCACTTAAACATTAAATGTAAAAACTATATTTTGTTAACGATAGTTACACTTGGGAAATTACACATTTTTACAAGAAACAAACAATTAGAACAGTTAAGTCTTGGTAGAAGACTACATTCGGAGCAGTTAGGTCTTGGTAGAAGACACCCTTATATAATAGTAGGAATCATAGGGATTTCTAGGGTTTTTCAAACGTTTACAGTTGTTTTACATACATTTTCAATACTTACGATTCACATACATTTTCAATACTTACAATTCATATACATACAAATTCTTACATACAAATTAAGAAACTAGAATACTTATGATCTCACCAGCTTTAAAGTTGATACTCTCTTTCAAAATAACTTGTATCCTTAGGTCAAACATAGACAGGTACCGATGCAAGGTTCAGGGAAGATGGTGCTCGTTCAAGACGCATCTTTCATTTTGACTTATTCTTTAGTGTTTATTATAATTTGATAGAACACACTTGTATTAAAATTATATTATTAATGCAATGGATGATGTTGTCGCTTGTTTACTACTTTTCATTGTTGTGATACTGAACATGACGTCCTCCGCCCCATAACGTTTCCGCCGTTCTCGGTTTTGGGGTGTGACAATCTACTAGCTTCCACTTGAACTCCCAAGCTTCCTTCTTCTATTCCAACTTCAAATGCACACAAAAGTCACCAAAAGCTAAAGAACACTCAAAAAAGGCTTATGGTTCGAGCTAAGGCTTTCTCTGGGTTTGGAGGAATAATGGAGGATGGGTTGGGGCGTTATAAGCTGTTTAAATAAGATGCAAACCCTAAATATTAGGGTTTTATCCAGACAACTTCTACTCGTTGAGTCGGTCTCCCGACTCGTTGAGTAGATCATTAAATTTACCGATCAATATCGAGTCTACTCGACGAGTTGGGCCTCCAACTTGCCGAGTCCTAGAGCAAAACATGAACTTACTTCATTTTAAATACGTACCAGGAATCGGGTGTTACACTTATAACTTCCACAAAGCTTCCTTATACTCATATGTTTCATATATATCCTTGCTTTGAGTACATGCATGTCCAATGCATGTCCTTTACTCAACTTAGGTTAAAATGAGAGAAATAGGGTCAAAACGTCATGCATCAGCTCAAAACTACATAACACTTCAGCTCTGGAGCACCTAACCTTTTTGGGACCTCAAGGATCAATAAAGTTTCCAACTATATTGGATCCATCCACTCAAACTAACATAGACATGAGTAAATGTGCATACAAACCTATCTAGAAGATTGCATGAAAAAGATAAGAGCTTGTGGACTTACATAAGTCTAGAAGATGCACCAATGGATAAAGATCATCTTGCTTGAAGAATCCTTGCACTAGAACACCTTCTTCCTTATTCAAAAACCACAAGAACACCATAATAGCCTTAAAATAGAGGATAGTGGATTAGGGTTTGCTTCAAGGCACTTGGAGGTGATGGAGGTTAAGGGTGGGCGGAACCCTAGCCATCACTTTCTTTAAATGGGGCCCAGTGCCCGAAATATATGGTTTTAAACCTTAGATGTCACCACGTCGTGGCCAATACATGACCACATCGTGGATGCTTTAAAAACCGTGACTCAAAAGATGTTGCCAAGTCGTGGTAATCCTCCTTCACCATGCCATGGCCACCAAAAATCTACAATATTGAAGCATAAAACTCATACCTAGAAATCGAATGTTACAGCTCTTTCCTACTTGAATCAGATATTGTCCTTGAAATTTGATGACGCATATAACTTAGGGTAATGCTCTCTCATCTCCTCCTCGGGTTCCCAAGTCTATTCAGAACCCTACCAGTGCTTCCATTTCACTTTGACCAAATCCATTACCTTGTTGCGCATGGTCTTTGTCTTTCTATCAATAATGGCAATTGGTCACTCTATATAGTTCAGACACTCATCAACTTGAATGTTATCCAAAAGTACCACTGCGGAATCATAGCTAAATACTTCGACAACTAAGAAACATGAATGGTGTTGTGGATCTGACTAAGCTCCTCATTAGGATCCAACCGATAAGCAACCTTGCCCACCCAGGCAATAACCCTGAAAGGACCGATATATTTGGGGCCTAACTTGCCCCGCTTCCAGAACCGGATGACACATTTCCATGTTGACACCTTCAGAAGCACAAAATCCCCAACCTGAAACTCGAGATCAGATTGACGATGGTAAACATAACTCTTTTGTCTACTCTATTCGGTCCACATTTTACCACACACCTACTGTATCAACTTCGTAGTATTGAGAATTACCTCAATACTACCCATCAATCGCTGACCAACCTCATCCCAACAAATCAGGGTTCAATATTTCCTCTCATAAAGAAACTAGAAGGGAGGCATACTAATGCTGGTATGATGTTTGTCATTGTAGGAGAAGTCAACCAAAAGAAGATAAGTGTCCCAACTCCCATTAAAATCCAAAACACACGCCTAAAGCATATCCTCTAGATTCTGAATGGTATGCTCGATCTCACCATCAATTTGTAGGTAGTAAGAAATATAGAAAAGAAATCGGCTACCCAACTCCTCATGAAACTTCCTCTTGAACCTGGAAGTGAAATGGACATCATGGTCGGAAACAACAAAAACGGGTACCCCATGACGTGCTACTACCCCCTTACTATAGATTTCGGCTAAATTCTCGGCAGATGAGCTCTCCTGGATCAAAATTAAGTGGGCACTCTTGGTCAATATGTCGACAATAACCCATATCGAATCAACCCCATGTGTCATCCTTGGCAACTTCGTGATGAAATCCATAGTGATCTCCTCCCATTTCCACACGGGGATGTCCAACGGGTACATATTATCATAGGGTCTCTAATGTTCGGCCTTGACTTTTCGGCAAGTCAAGCACCACTCCATATACCAAGCTATCTCCTTCTTCATATAGGGCCACTAGTAGCCAAGTCTCAAATCACTTTCTTGTTAGGTTTTAAGCACTATAACACTCCTATGATGCACATACAACCCTAAATGCTTTGGATCTATGTTTTCTTTAATTATACATGCATTTTCAATTTTCCAAAGCATTTTCCCTAGCTAGCTTATAATTGAAGCTATACAATATAAACTTGGTTTGGATGCTTACGTCTTGATTAGGGTAGAGTTCTTGACCTTTGAAAGCTTGAGCACCTCAAGTGTGATGCCTCTATTGTTTCACAAACACCAAAATGAAAGAGGAGGCTTAACATAATAAGTTGCTTATCTAAATGAGATGGTGTAACCGATTTTGGCTCTAAGAGTGTTCTATTTATAGTGGTGCACATGCTAGGGTTACACTTTGTAAACCCTAATAACCCATGACTTTCCACATTCTTCTGCTCCATGGATTTTAACCTCCATAGACTATCCATGGATTAGTTTAGCCCATCCACATAATCATGGATCATTAGCCCACACTATTAGAATCATTGATTTACATAATAATTCCCCATATATTTAATTAGTCTCTTTTGACCACAAAATTAATTCCAAATTAATTCTTGATCAATACTAATTAAGTAATATGATTTCATATTAATATATTATACTTGTAATATATTAATAAATCATAAATAACCTTATTATCAAAATCCATCCTATCAAATTGCACTGGAGAAGGCAACCCAAAAAGGACCATGCTACTATCGGGTCAAGTACATCCCAGTTATAGTTATGGGCTTAGACACCAAATCCAACTTGTACATCTTCGTAGTGACCGGATGGATTAAAAACTTGGACTTATGCACTTCCTCCAACAATGTTTGTCAAACCCACTAGAAATGGGAACCCACACCCTACCAAACCGAGTCAACAAACCATGACTATCAGTGACAATGGTAGAAATCTAGCCCTTGATCTTATTTTCCTTCCGATTCTCTTCCTTTAACACATCAATCTTCGCTTCTTTGATCAAATCCAACAGTGGTGAAGTGATGGTCATCCTCAAACATAGGTCTCTGATAGGAGTGCTAGTTTCCTTGAGACTTAAGGCATAAGACACTATATTGGCCTTCCCTGGATGATATAGATCTCATAATCATAAGCTTTCACCACATCCAACCACTTGTGTTGCCTCATATTCAGGTTCTACTGATCCATCAAATATCTCAAACTCTTGAGGTCTATGTAAATGGTACACCGGAACCCATACAAAGAGTCCTGCCAAAACTAGAGGGCGACGACTACCGCCTCCAACTCCAAATCATGAGTAGGGTAACTCACCACATGAGGATTCACTTGTCTCGAATCTTATGCAATCGCATGGTAACTTTTCATAAGTATTGCACCTAAAACCATAATCGACGCATCATAATAAACTACAAAATCATATACACCCTAAGGAGGGTTAGTATCGGAGCCTCACACAACTTCTGTCTCAGTGTCTCAAATGTCATCTGCTTCTCAAGCCCCAATAGATAAGTGAAATTTTTCTTCATCAATAAGTTCAAAGGAACTGCGATCTTGGAGAAATCCTTAATGGGTCTCCGATAATAACATGCTAAACCCAGCAAGTTCCGAATCTCATATGGAGACCTTGGGGCCTCCCATTGTATCATGGCCTAGATCTTGGCTGGGTCAACCAAAATACCATTCTGGTTGACGAGGTGTCCATATAATTTCACCTCGTGCAACCAAACTCACATTTGGAGAACTTTGCATAAAGTCTTTCCCTCCTCAAAGTCTCAAAAACCTCCCTCAAATTCTCCTCGTGCTGCTCATGGGTCTTAGAAAAGAAAAATATATCATCAGTAAACATAATCACCAACTGATCCAACATCGGCCCGCAAACCCAATTCATGAGGTCCATGAACGTTGTCGGTGCATTGGTGAGCGTAAATGGCATCACCACGAACAAAATAATATCCTTGATGAGTCCTTAAGGCCGTCATCCAAATATCCTCATTTCTAAACCTCATTTGATGATAACCTAACCTCAAATCCATCTTGGAAAACCAAGATGCGCCCTGAAGCTAATCAAATCAATCATCGATCCTTGGGAGTGGCTAATGGTTTTTCACCGTCAGCTTATTCAACTCCCTATAGTCAATGCACATCTGATGGAACCTGTTCTTCTTCTTAAAAAAACAAAATGGGAGCCCATCCATGGAGATCTACTTGACCTAGTGAACCCCTTTTCCAACAGTTCTAAAGTCACCTAGACAACTTTTGCATCTTAGGGTGCAAGATGATAATGTGGCTTGGCTATCAGAGTCGCACTTGGAACCAGATCAATTCAAAACTCCATACGCCTCTCAGGAGGAACTCCTAGCAAATCCTCAGGAAACAATTCAGAAAAATCCTGAATAAGAGACGTAGTCTCGATAGACTTCTTCCCTTCAACCTTTGTATCAACAACATAAGCTAAAAACCTCGAACATCCATGTTGCAAGTATCTCCTAGCTCTCGCATCTGAGCAAATTTTTGGAACGCCTCGAGCTCCCTCACCATGAATGGTTAGTTCTCCTCCACTTGGAGTTCGAACTCACATTAGCTGAAGCTCGCAATCGATCATAGCCCCAAACCGACTCAACCAATCCATGCCCACAATGATCCTTTCCCATCTCAGAGAAATAGAAACAAGATCAATAGGAACCATACCTGAAACATATCTAATACACAATCCCTGAGGACCCTTGAAGCAGTCACAGTGCGGTCGTCGGCGATCTCTACCTGCAAGGGGATATCCAATGTTTCGGGTCAACATCGAACTTCTTGCTAAAGGCAAGAGACACAAATGATCGACTAGTACCCAAATAAAAAAGGACAAGAGCATGAATACCATTGAATAGGAACATCCCTAATCACATCATGAATAAACATAAGAATAAATAATGAAACAATAATAAATAAATAGGAATACATACTAGTGACGACATCTGGTGCTGCTCTGGCCTCCTCGGTCATCAATTGAAAAGCTCTACTCTTCACTACAGGAGCCTCCCTCTTATGCAACTTGTCGCAATAGCCCCAACTCTACTGGCCTCCAGATCAAAGATCATTAGTCTTGGAATTCTTTGCTTGTACCACTGTTGTATGTACCTGTGGTGGATTCCGCTTCTTCCAAAATTGCAACTCAATCTCCTGCTCCTGGGCTTGGTTAATCGTCTGCTCTAGTGTCTGGCAACTCGAGACACTGACAAAATCCATGATGTCATTCCTCAACATGTCATGGTACATGTTTTTCTTCATATCCTCATTCCCAGCATATTGTCATACAAGTAAACCCATCTCTATGAACTTGGCGGTGATCTCTTCCATAGTCTTCGTCATCTTATGGAGATCCTGAAACTCCTTAGCCTACTGATGCACCTCAATAGCTAGCACGTATTTTGATATGATTCTGGTAATGAAATATTCCTAATTCATAGCCTCAATGGCCTCCGCGCTCCCAAAGCATGGGCCACCTCCTCCTACCAATCACGAGCTCCACCTCTTGACAAACATGCAGCAAATATGATATTAGACCTCTCAGGGCAGAAGCTCGTCCAAAAGGTACACTCGATATTTGCAATCCAGTGCATGCTGGAAATAGGGTCCTACTTCCCGAAGAATTCAGTAGCTCCACAATCACGAAAATCCTTTAAGGTGAGAGTGCATGCCCCAAAATGACCGACGGCTAGCTTTGTAAAAAGGGCCCACATACGCTCATCCATCAACTCGATAATCCCCTCCTTGATTGTACCGAACATGACAAGTGTCTCCTCCAAGACGGCTTGCAAAATCTCTGCTGAAATGAACTCGCACAGCTCAGAATCACTTTATCCAACGCCAATGCCTGAACCGGAGCCGAAACCAGAACCAGAACCCCTTCCATGATGAGCCATTACCATTCTAAAAATACATAATAATGGTAAAAAAAACATACTCATAGAGTATCTCACACTACAAGCTCCTTAAAATCTTTGTAACTTCCCTTGATTCGAGTACGTATCCTTTACTTTCAGTAGTACAGGCCCATACTACCTTCCACACATATATGTACTTTCCTCAAGGGTCATCCCAAATTTCCTAAGCCACTTACCTAAACCACATATTCAAACTCTATATTAATATTGCACCAACACACTATTAAACTTCCTAGACTTCCTAGTATTCCACTTCCCACACGTGCCAAAGATCTTTGCCGACGCCGATAAATCATCCCACGAATGCAGGTCATACATAATCAAAATAAAATAGACACTCAAGTATAGTGAGAAAAGTCACCTGATCAACAAGTTGTAATCCTCTATTTGATAATCTCACATAATCAACTACATTAACCTTCTAAACAAAGACAAACCAAACCTCAATCTACCATTCTAAGCCTCTCCAAGTTTGACTAAAAGTCAAACTAGTTGAAAGTCAACGGTCAAGGTCAAAGTCAACTCGACAAGCTACCACATTGTGGCCAAGTACTGGCCACATTGTGGCAATCCGATGACAAATTAGTGGCAATGAGCTCGACCACGACGTCGAGGCAAACATGCCACCACGTCGTGGTTTCTGTCCAAAATATCTTAATGGAATAAGCCTTTAATCCATTAAGCCCCGTACTAATACCTTTCAGAAAGCTTCCTTATACTCATATGCATAAAAAGTCATTGCTTTGAGGACATGCATTTCGAATGATTTTCCTTTGCTAAACTTAGGTCAAAATAAGAGAAATAGGGTCAAAACCCCATGAATGTGCTCAAAACTACATAAAAGTTTAGATCTAGAGCACCTAACCTTCTTAGGACCTCAATGATCAACAAATTTTCCAACATTATTGGATCCATCCACTCAAACCAACATAGACATGAAGAAATGTGCATAAAAACCTAGATCTAGAATATTTCATGAAAAAGATAAGAGCTTGTGGATTTACAAAAGTCCAGAAGATGAACCAAAAAATGAAGATGAGCTTGCTTGAAGAATCCTTGCACGGGAAGACCTTCTTCCTTCTTAAAAAACACAAGAACAACATAAAAGGCTTAATAAGGATGAGAGGGGATTAGGGTTTGCTTCATGGCATTTGGAGGTGATGGAGGTTGAGGGTGGATGAAACCCAAGCTATCACTTCCTTTAAATAGGGGCCAATGCCCGAAATCGAGGATTTTAGGCCTTAGACACCACCACGTCATGTCCAATACATGACCACGTCGTGGACGATTAAAAGATTGTGGCTCAAAAGACGTTACCACATTGTGGCCACCAAAAATCTACAAGATTAAAACATAAAACTCATACTTGGAAACCAGGTGTTAACCATCAATATAAAATATTATTATGTAAATCTAACCTTTCTAAAAATGGAATAATAAAATATTAATATAATTTTAACATGTCCAAGTGCTTAAGCATAGAGTACAACAAACCATCAACATAATAATGTTATAATTTAAATCGTCCAAATGATAATGCATTAGGTACCATATCCAATGCAATACACATAGGTTATTCATTGTCACTTATCTCCTTTTCCTTTCTCACATGTGGTATTCCCTAAATTTAATCTAAACCAAGGCTCATTCAAATTCCCTAAATTTTAGTTTAAACAAATCATTTAAATCGGAAAGATAATTCAAATATGGAAGAAACCATAAATACTAATGTGTTCTTTCGCTTTTCTAGAAACTATGATCTCAACAAATGCCTTAAACATCATCGCACCTCCATTTTGGTCTCTTTGTCACCTTCGTTCACCACTATCTTATATCTCCTTGATTAGTGGTAGACAAAAATGTTCTCTGTTTCACCACTTCAATAAGTAATGCACCATCATCTGACCACCATTGCAACACCAACACACAAACAACAACCTTATATGTCACAACCAACGCACCTCCATAACAGCTGACAACTATCAAACTGATTTTCACCCCTTCTTCTTTCTAAGAAAACCCTAAATCTTACCTCTGTTTTTAAATTTTAATTATTACCCATGTTTTCGCAGGACAAAGGATGGAACTTGGGTCTAATTGTTGAAACGGATATTTTTTGGACTTTTTGGTGGCTTTGTCGACTTCTTAGGTGGAGGCCATTCATTATAATATTTTAAACCTTGATTTTTAGAGGTTCATAGGTTCACTTGTCTACATCTACATCTTTATTTCTTACAACAACAATTTTTTTACAACAATCGATTTTGTACGATTTTCACAACCATCTATCTTGGAGTAATTCATTGTTTTTCTGTAAGTTTTTAGAATATTATAACTATTATTGCGTTTAACAACATTTATTAAGCTTTATTGGTTCTTATATGGAATTTATCCACTAGAAATTGATGCTTGGTTGACCACTTAAAGGTAATTGGCTCTTTATATTGTTTGATATTATTCAACATTTGTATTTTTAGCCTAATGCGAGTAAAACTGGATCAAGGGGACAAAAAATAAAAATATAGAAAAATGCTAGCTGCAAAGTACCCATCGTTATTGTTTCAGGTCATAACTTACAAATCATCCATGAATTTGACAGATCTGCATTTTGTTTTTGGTCAAATTATTGTGGGTGTTTAGCATTTTGCATAATATTGGGATCTCGAAATTCAATTACAGATTAGCAAGTTTCATCTTTCATACAAATTCGATCATTTTGATACAGTTTTTCTCTCAAGTATCATTTATATTGTACTTGCATGTAGTTTTGATCTTATTTTCATATTAATTTTCTTTTCATCGGTGCAAATTAATCATTCAACAACCAAAGTTTTGCTTATTTTGGGATCTTAAATGTGGTGATTAAAAGTTGAATTTTTGGGGAATTTCTACAATTCAAATAGGAGAAGAAGATATTTTCTATAGCTATCATGATTAAATGTCTTTAGCTGCAAACTGAAAAAAATGGATGTGCAGCTTAATTAGGAAATTAAAAAGGAGAAGATTATTTCATGATAAAGACAAACTGCTAGAGACTTCGTGGAAACCCTTATTTGACTTTCTCTGTTTTTTGGGGCACATGATTCTCAATTTTGAAATCATTCCATTACATTACTCCTAAATCTTGATAACCCTTTGATGTTTTTCTAACTTAGTTCATATTTTTATCGTTCATGATTTTGGTTTATGATTTATGCAAGTGAGCTGAATCAAATATCAGTAAGCATGAATGGTTTGCACTACAGAGTACTTGTTCATTTTTGGTCTTGATTTCTTACATTTTTTACTATATATGAATAAGTTCAAATAAAACCACTAAATAGTGTGAAAACTTAAAAACAATATGTTTATGTTATTATTTTGCAATGAATTTTGTATATGTGTATTATTGAAGTAAATTTAATGTGAATATAAACGTCTGATTATTCATATATTCATTAGAATGTTATTATTCTATTATAAATTTTGTGTACGTTCATTATTGTAGTAAATTCTAATATTAGTTTTAATGTGTGATTATTAATCTATTCAGTCTGGAATAATGAGATAAAGTTGTGGATATAAAATTCATTGCAGAATAATAACATAAAAAATAGTGTTTTTACGTTTTCACTTTAATTGTTGTTTTTATTTGAACCATCCTCTTGAATTCATGATAGCATTGTAAAAATTTATTTACTTGCATTGCAGTGTTTAATGTGTTTTGTATGTAGAGCAGACATACGCATCTTATCAATCTTAATTTTCACATCACATTGTAAAAGACATTTTATATCAACAAGTCATTGGAATGCAGAGTACTGTGTTCTAATTTTATTATTTTGATCTTTTTATTTGGCCAACCGCCACCACAACCTAAAGAAAATGACATGAAAGCATTTTCTATAGAAATTGAAACCATAATGAAGTATAAAATACTTGAAAACTAATTTTTCCAATAGGTGATAATAGTGGATATAATTATGTTTGTAGATCTATGAAACTCTATCCTTTTAGTATGCAATACTTGAAAACTATTTTTCTATTTTGGTAAAATTATAGAAAAGGTAAATTCTCTACTTTGATAACGCAAACCTCACGTGACAGCCCTTCTGTATTATAGCATCCCACTTTGATTTCTTGCAATTACAACATTATACTTTCAGGATCAGCCTCTGAACTTTTGGTTATTTATGTTTTTGCCGGATTTATAAATTATTATATATTTTTTAATTTTTTATCTTTAAATTGTACTAAATGTCAATTAAATGTATTTTACAGACCTGTAGAAGTACTGGATGGGAGCTCAGTGTCATCATGCTTGCAAAATTTAAAATAGTTCATCATTTACATTTTTTTTTGGTGGTTGGATGAAGAGGTCAAGATATTATTACAAGAAAAACATGTCTAGTGATTCTCCCTTCTTCTCATCCCTAAATATGGTGAGAAAGATGTGTTAGAAGTGCACTGTTTTGATTTCAACTTTCAATTCTTCCATTCTTTGTAATTTTTGAGATTGTTGTCTCAAAGTTCGTAAATACATAATTCATTTGATGATAATCAATTCATACTGATTTGAAGTTATTTTAATATAATGGATATGGAATCAGTAGGAATAGATTCTTCTATATATTTACACACATGTGATAACTTTTTATATGCAAATATTTGGAGAGTATGAAGGATTTAGAACCATTAAATATTTCTTGCAATTCCCTCACAAGATACACAAATTCCATTTGTATAGTACATGAAAATTATAATGGGGAATTTAGGTTGCAACCTTATAATGGTAATAACTTTTTTTGAAAAAAAATAATTTTCAATAATTTAGACATGTCATATGAAAAGCTTTTGTTGCACTGAAAGTAAGAGGGTCGTTGAATGTTCATCTAAAAACATCTTATTAACTTATTCACCTCTTGAAAAGTCAATAAGTTAAAAAAGTGTTTGGATACCTAATAAGTATTTTCCAAACACATTTACGTTTTCAATACACATATATGCGTCATTTGTTAACAGCTATATTTCAACCCAAAATTTTCAATTAAAACTGTAAGTGTTTAGTTAAATCACGGACACAATCTTAAAACATTTATCAAAGTATCATTAAAAGTTATCATGTACACAAGTCCCCCATTGATGCGATGCAATCGAGCCGTTCCCCTTGGTGAATATAAGAAAAACCTGCAACATGTAAACCGCAAATCATAAGCACAAAGCTTAGTGAGTTTCCCAAAATACCACACATAGCACAGCACAAACGAACATCTATAGGTTATCAGCAACCATGTGCACTATCACCAGTCCTAGTGAGCTAACAGAACGCCTGATGGGTTATCAGCAACCCCGGAGACTATCAGCAGTCTCAACTACATATGAACAACATAACACAATAATAATAGTTAGACCCAGGTGGTCATCACAAATACGACTATTCTGCCACATAGGCTCATAAAAACATGCAAGATTCACAAAGATAGCTAGCATCATACATACATCAATTAGTGAGCCAACATTGGTGTCTTTGACTCACGAACACTAGGAGAATACTCACCTTAACTGCTGAAACAACCAGAAAAATGATGGAAGTGCTGATCTGAGAAACCTACACACTAAATATAATCAGGCAATATCCTTGTTAATAATCAGGTCAAAAACCACAATCGAGACCTTCCTAAAGATACCCAAAAACCTGCAATGGCCAGAAATCCTAATTGGTGCCCAAAGCCTACTATGGTCCCAATTCCAAAAAGGCCCAAGACATAATAATGACCCAAAGTCCGAAAGGGTAGATTTAGGCCCTAATAATCCAAAATAGCCCAAAACTCTGAATTCAACAGCCTCGGTCCGTACGTGGGGCATACTAAACTTACACGAGGCATACTGCTCGAACCAACATGGTCGGGGGTCTTTCCTGACTATGCGGGGCGTAGCCAGGAGTACACCCATCGTACTAGGTCTGACTCCAAATTCTCAAACAGAACATCTTATTCCTTTTAAGACACTTATTCCAATCCCAAATTTGACCTCTAAAGAAGGTCTTAATCCATTAAGTCTCTGACTTTAAGCCTTTACATGGCTAAAGAGGACCCAATCGTCAAAACCTTAACTTCCACAAAATTCAGGATCACTTAATTCATGTATGGGCCAGAGGAAACGATCAAGCAACCATTTCTATGGCATCTGCTCGAGTATGCCCGACTAACTCCCTTAGACGGCCAACGTATGATGCCTCCACCCCAACTCACTTAAAGGATTACGCCCAACGTACGCGGCTTAGCCCAAAATCCTTAAAACTTCAAATAGTTATAACTTCTTCATTCTAAATCCGATTTCGACGTTCTTTATATCCACAAAAAGTTATAGAAAATCTCCATAATAATATCTAGGTATCTTGGACTAAGAATTATTCGAACAAAAGTCCATTTCACATGCAAGAAACCGACCTGTGACTTTTCCCACTCTACCCTTAGTCCCGAAGCATAATCCAAGGATTTAGGTCTCATTTCCTTCGTAGCCTCCTTCTATAAGGTCTAAATGTCGCCTCCTTAGGGACCAATGCCCTCATAGCATCGACTTTCGGCCCACACCTCTGAATCACAGAATGACCCGGGACAGGGTGTTATAATTCTCCCCTACTTAAATTAGATTTCATCCACAAAATCGTTCCTTACTACATCCTCTGCTAAACCAAACGATCCTGACTACACTCTCTGAATCCCAAAGATAACTAGGAAAATCACCTCACTTCGAAGACCAACCCTCCTTACTACTGTCGAAGCCGAACATAGTGGGAATTACAATAATAGAAGAATGAACCTCAACTTGCTTTAATCCCCATGCGTGCCCAACCGCTACACCTAGAACTGAAAACTGAAGGGTTTTGAGCATTCTAACACTCCAATGGTATACATGCAACCCTAGAAACCTTGGATCTATGTTTTATCTATGATACATGCAAAATTTGTTTTTCCAAGGTTTACATCCTATCTAGCATACATGGGGTACTTTTTATCATAAAAGTAAGCAAGATAACATACCTTGTAGTAGATTGGATTCCTTGAAAACCTTGTAAGCCTAGCAACTCAAGTGTGATGCCTCAAATGTCTCACACAACACCAAGTGCACTTGGAATAAACTTGAGAGAAATGTCACACTACTTGAAATCAGCTAGCCCTCTTCTCTCTTACTTAAGTGCCAATTTTGGTGAACATATGGATCCTTATATAGTGTGTTACACTTAGGGTTACACCATGTAAACCCTAATTGTCATGACCTTTCATTTCCATGACCCATGGGTTCTATAAACACCATGGGGCATCCATGGAGCACCCTATAGGTTTTAGCCCAACTTGATAATCCATGGAGCATTAGCCCACTATACAAGTATGAGTGATTTACACAATCAACCCATATATTTAATTAGTCTTCTTTTGATCACTTAATAAATTCCAAATTAATTCTTGATGAATACTAATTAAATAATACTATTAATATATTAGAATTTATAATATATTAATAAACCTTTAGTGTTATTTCTCTCATTTTAGTCTATCCAAATGCATGATGCCATGCAACCCAAATGGATCATGCTACTCGGGTCAAGTACATTCCAGAAATAGTTATGAACTTAGACACCTAATCCAACAGTCTCCCACTTTGATAAGTGTAATAACTATAACTACAAGAATGACTTCAAGAACCGATCAGCAATCATAGCTCTTTCAAGGTCTCGCAGAACTGAGATGATGATGATACGCCATTTAAGATAAATAATCATATAATCCTTTGTTCTAGATATCGGTCGGACAAATACATGGAACAATGTATTGCTTATTGTCTAGCATTTTGTTTCTCGATTCCTGATTTGTTTGACATAGAACTTAATTGAACACATCAACTTAGTTCTGACCGGGCCCGGTACATGGGTCAACACAAAATCATCGAGGGGCCCAGATATCGCTTCTAATCCAAGAAGGAACAGATAAACTTCGACTCATATGCTTGTTCTACTACTTGTAGAATCTTACACAAAGGCATGTTTTATAACATCGAGATACCAATGCATTTTCGTATAATCAATGCATAACCAACTCATATGCAACAAGTCATATCTCTAGGTTTCAAGACTTATATGATATTACCGTCTCACGATCACTCGTAAAAATTCCATGAAGTGATACCAGTAAGCGTAGGTTGAATCTAATACCCATAACTTATGAGCACTCATGAGTGTTGTAGCCATGTCCAACATCTTTGACCTCTGCAACCAACTCATGACAGTCTTGATTCATACCTACTTCCAACATATGACTGACTATGGAGAATTCGAATAATATGAAACAACATAACATAATTATTCTGGAAGTCAAAACATGCAAAATGAAATGATAGTAAACGATTGACGAAAGATAGCAACACTTTACTCATAAATAAATACAACTTTTATTCATCATCAAATTTCAATTACACTTTATACATTTCATAAGCTATCTAACTACTAAAACTAATATCATCCTTTAGCCCTATGCTCCTTGCATGCTGGAGATGCTTGACCCTGCCCAGACCCTTTGTGGGGGTATCTACCGGGTTCTCATCCGATGATATCCTCTTTTCCACGATGAGTCCTTATTCTATATGATGTTTGATGAAATGATATTTTCTGTCGATGTGTCTGGATCTCCCGTGATCCCTTGGTTCCTTGGCTAAGGCAAGTGCACTTTCATTATCACAGAAAATTTCTATCGGCTCCTTAATAGTTGGTACAACTCCAAGGTCTCCAATGAAGTTCTTTATCAATATAGCCTCCTTTGATGCCTCGCTTGCCGCTATATACTCTGATTCGCAAGTTGAATCAACTACCATCTCCTGCTTGGAACTTTTCCAAGAAATTGCTCCTCCGTTTAAGTTAAAGACCCAGCCTGACGGAGAGCGGAAATTATCCCTATCAGTCTGAAAGCTAGCATCACTATACCCTAATACTCTCAAGTCATCACTCCCACCGAGGGTAAGGAACCAGTCCTTAGTCCTCTGCAGGTACTTGAGAATGTTCTTTACCACAGTCTAGTGAGCCTTGCCAGGGTTCCCCTGATATCTGCTAACCATGCTCAATGCAAAGGCCACATCTGGACAAGTACAAGTCATAGCATACATGATCGAGCCCACAACGGAAGCATATGGTACTCGACTCATTTTTTCTATCTCAGCCTCTGTACTCGAACTCTGAGTTTTACTCAGTCTGGTGTTACTCTGGATCGGTAACTCTCCTTTCTTGGAATTCTGCATGTTGAATCTATTCAACGCCTTCTCCAAGTAGGTACTATGACTAAGTCCAATTAGTCTTTTACTCCTGTCTCTTAGAATCCTTATCCCTAGGATATAGGCAGCTTCTCCAAGGTCCTTCATAGAGAAACACTTCCCAAGCCAGGACTTAACTTCCTGCAGAGTTGGGATGTCATATCCTATGAGTAGTATGTCATCCACATATAGTACCAAAAAGTTGAATATACTCCCACTAGCCTTGACATAGACACAATATTCATCTTCACTCCTCGAAAAGCCAAATTCTTTGACATTCTCATCGAAGCAAAGATTCCATCTGCGAGGTGCTTGCTTTAATCCATAAATGGATTTATCAAGCTTATACACACTATTAGGGTACTCTGTACTGAAAAAACCCTCTGGTTGACTCATGTAAACATCCTCAGCCAACTTTCCATTAAGGAAAACGATTATGACATCCATTTTCCATATTTTATAATCATGAAATACAACAATGGCTAACATAACCCTAATAGACTTAATCTTCGCAACTGGTGAAAATGTCTCATCATAATCAACTCCCGGAGTTTGAGAAAAGCCCTTTGTAACCAGTCGCGCCTTATAAGTGTGTACATTACCATCCATGTCGGTCTTCTTCTTGAAGATCCATTTTCACCCGACTGTATTACTACCTGGTACATTGTCAACCAAGTTCCAAACTTGATTGTCATACATGGATTGTATCTCTTTGTCCATAGCGTCTTTCCATTTAGCATCCTCAGGGCCTGCCATGGCTTCCGTGTAGTTGTTAGGTTCATCTAGACTCACCAGTGTGCTATCACTGATAAGTGTATCATCTTCCTAAGTAATATGGAAACCATAGTAATACTCAGGTGCATTCCTAAGTCTCGTGGAACGCGTCAGAGGTACAAACTCTTATGTCGGATCAACAGGATTTTCCTCCTCAGGTAGATTGCTAGGGTTTGAGGTGCCTTCACCACTTGACTCTTGAATTTATTCAAGTTCAATTTGCCTCCCACTGTTTCCTTGGTCCATATCTACTAAAATCATCAGTAAAAGTCACATAAATGTGATTAACATCCCTTGTGGCGGTTCTGAAGGGTCCACAGACATTAGTGTGTATGAGATCCAACAAAACCTCACCCCTAGCACAAGTACGAGTGAAGTGTGACTTTGTTATTTTCCCAAGCAAACAATATTCACAACTATCATCTGACTTTAGGTCAAACGACTCCAAGACTCCATCCTTTTGGAGTTGGCCTATGCGTTTCTTGCTTACATGTCCAAGACCACAAAGCCATAAAGATGCTTTATCCAAGCTAGTGGAAGAATCGATACACAATACATTATTCAACACAGTTTCATATACCCCATCACAAGTTAATGCTTTAAAATAAAAGACATTATTAAAGAAAGCATTAATACCACCACTATCATTATCAAATGAAAAGGTAAAACCTTGTTTGTACAAACCATGAAAGGAAAATATACTTCTCACCATTTTAGACGAGTAACAACATTTATTCAAATCTAATACTAATCCACTACTTAGCAACAGAGAATAAACTCCAATCTTGATGACAGGTGAAGCTTTCATATTCCCCATGATCAAGTTTATCTTCCCATGCTGCACATTCTCACTTCTTCCGCAAATCAGTACATATGTGAATACCACAACCTGTATCAAGGTCCTAAGAATTAGAATGGGGTGAATTATTAGACAAAATAGTGTATGTGCCTGCATGGTTGGGTTTAACTTTCCCATCCTTCACATCTTGCTAGTACTTTGGGTAGTTTCGCTTCTAGTGCAAATTTTCATGGCAATAGAAGCGTTCCCCCTCTTTAGGGCTAGTAGAAGGAGTGACAAAACCTTTCTTGGTTCCACTTGAAGAGGAGCCATCGAGGGTCTTCCCCTTGGTGTCCTTTGAAGGGCTCTTCCTTTTCTTTCCTTTGCCTTGCCCGATTGACAAGACATGGGTTGCGGTAGTTGTAGGAGTGCTATCAACCGCCTTACCTTTAAGACCACTTTCCGCGGTCTTCAAAAGTCCTTGAAGTTTGTTGAGTGTAACTTCCTCCTTGTTCATGTGGTATGTCATGTGGAATTTATCATAACACGATGGTAAGGAGTGCAAAATGATATCTATTGCTAACTCCTCAGGGAAGTTCACATTTAGTTTCAGCAAACGGTCCACATACCTTTGCATTTTCTGCATGTGGCCCGTGATGGGTTACCATCCTTCATCCGGGTTGTTTTCATGGAGGAGATGATCTCATATCGCTCTTCATGAGCACTCTGATAGTAGCGGTCCATCAAATCCTGGTGCATCTCAAAAGGATAGTAGCCCTCATAGGACTTTTGGAGCTCGGCTGTCATCATGGCCAACATGATGCAAGGCACTTTAGTGGCATCTCTTTCATGAGTCCGGAATTCAGCGATCTCCTCAGGAGTGGCAGACGACTCATCAAGCTCCATCAGCTCCTTGTCGAGGACATATTCCTTGTCCTCATACCGAGTGACCATCCTGATGTTCTTGATCCAATCCATAAAGTTGGATCCATCAAAGAGGACTCTCCCACAAAGGTTCATGAGAGAGAAGGAGTCGGTAGGGTTAGAGCCAGAAGCAACATTGTTGGAAGACATCTGAAAAAGAAGAAAGACAAGTTTAGATTAGATATAAAGATAGTCCTTAATAAAACACCCAAATGTAATATTAACTAGGAGCCAACACAATATTTTATAACATAGAAGAGGGATGTCGTAATCCAAGCTATAAAATATTTGAAGGTAGGTGAATGATGATTCACCAATTTCCACCATGAAAAATGAAATAAATTATTAGGTTTTAATTGGTTTTGAAACTCCTAGATTCTTTGAGACTCATTGAACTTTTCAATGACATGTTTCAATCTTGAGTGTGCCCTTCAGGTTTTGTGACTGGGATGTTGAAGTTCACAAAAAAAGGTGTGAAGTAACCATGCAAATTACTTGGTACCCTTAATATTTACCCCTCATCGATGTGCCGGTTAACCACACACATTCCACCGATACTATGATAAATGTTAAGTTACCCTTTGCCTACCTTGTTAAGTCTAGGTTAGTGTGCCGGTTAACCACACACGCTCCACTAACGACTTAATCAAAGTGCAAAGTGTAATTTCATGGGTTAGCACTTTATTCACATTTTCCTAAAGTAACTAAGATTAGGAATTTATAAAAACATTCAGTTATTTTATATTCATCATACTTTTAATGAAGATTTAAAGTCTTTGTCTTACCCGTTCGGCTAACGACCCTCCACCGATCAAGGAAGCGGTGGGTAAGAGTGGACACCCATTAAGCTACCATTTTATAGGCAGCAACCTTATACCCCCTTATAGACCGGCTTCATGAATGAGGCCTACTAACAGTAAAATGACTTTGTTCTTATACATATATAATTATTATTAAACTTATAATATTATAAAGTATAAGGGTTGAATTTTAACTTTTAAAATTCTAGGGGTTGGAACTAAAGTTTTTAGAGTGACTTTACATGATCCAAAACTTGAGGGCAAGTTTTGTAACTTTACAAAACTTTTCAGATCATAACTTATGAGTTAAATGGTTCATTAAAATGAGTGACTTTTCATTTTATGTAACCTATGTGTTTAATAATGGAATTTAAAAGAAAAAACTTTTGGTAATACATAACTTGAAGACAAATTATAGATTCCATTAAAACACATAATGATCATGAATTAAGCATTAAACAAGTAATTCCTATGATCTAACAAGAACTCATAAGAACATGAATATTCATATCAAAATTTCAAGTACATATGAACACATATAAACATGGAATTTTGATATTAGCCATTGTAAATTGATTAGAATAACCATTACACCATCTAAAAGAAGTTTTAAAACACCAAAACAGTTTAGGGTAATGTTTCTAGTCCATTTCCAGCAGCAAAAATCAAAAATCTGCATTCTGCCAGGCTAACTCCTCGAGTGCAAGATCTGACTCACCGAGTTGGTTGAAGATACGCTTGAACTCGTTGAGTCCCCCCATGGACTCGGCGAGTCCCCTTGGCAGACAGCAAGAATTTTGACTTTTTCAGCTATTTTGCATCAAGTATCATACAAACAAGCCTAGGCTCTGATACCACTAAAGGGTTTTGAGCATTCTAACACTCCTATGGTATACATGCAACCCTAGAAACCTTGGATCTATGTTTTATCTATGATACATGCAAAGTTTGTTTTTCCAAGGTTTACATCCTATCTAGCATACATGGGGTACTTTTAATCATAAAAGTAAGTAAGAAAACATACCTTGTAGTAGATTGGATTCCTTGAAAACCTTGTGAGCCTAGCACCTGAAGTGTGATGCCTCAAATGTCTCACACAACACCAAATGCACTTGGAATAAACTTGAGAGAAATGTCACACTACTTGAAATCGGCTAGCCCTCTTCTTTCTTACTTAAGTGCCGATTTTGGTGAGCATATGGATCCTTATATAGTGTGTTATAATTAGGGTTACACCATGTAAACACTAATTGTCATGACCTTTCATTTGCATGACCCATGGGTTCTATACACACCATGGAGCATCCTATGGGTTTTAGCCCAACTTGATAATCCATGGAGCATTAGCCCACTATACAAGTATGAGTGATTTATACAATCAACCCATATATTTAATTAGTCTTATTTTGATCACTTAATTAATTCCAAATTAATTCTTGATCAATACTAATTAAATAAAACTATTAATATATTAGAACTTATAATATATTAATAAACCTTAAGTGTAATTTCTCTCATTTTAGTCTATCCAAATGCATGATGTCATGCAACCCAAATGGACCATGCTACTCAGGTCAAGTACATTCCAGAAATAGTTATGAGCTTAGACACCTAATCCATCAAAAACCCCGATCAACGTATGAGTTCCAGAAAGGAAGAACCATTCCAAACCATTCCCACAATAATTCATCGACATTAACTGAACCGTACAAACCTACCCATACTGAACAAGTTACCGGATACCCGAAACATGTATGATCCAACCAGTTATCGGTACCGAAAATCCTCAGCGAAATAAAACCAGCTCCATACTAAAACTGAACAGGTACCGGTGGTCCTGGTTTATCTGTCAACACAACTTCATTAATCAATCATTCTCAATGACGGAAAATTCATCCAATGCTCGAACGATCTCCAACTCCACTTAACCCTAGAGATGACTACAAACTGAACCAAGTTCTCACATCACATTGGCCCCAACCCAGCCTATGATTTCCTAAGCACATAAATGTTAAGGCCCACCCATAACCCTTCATGCAATGCGCGATGATCTAAAACATCCTAGATCATGCCATATGCCAAGTCATGGACTTTCGTCACTGGTACTACCGCCTACCATCGTAGTGAATGTTACGGCTTGCTCCGCAGTCTCACATCACTTCCACGACGACACACTTCTCTGGTGAAGGCTACATTTGCCCCGCAGTCTTACATCACTCCCATAACCGCTCACTAACTTGGTGAATGCTACGACTACTCCATAGACTTACATCACTCCTACAACTTCTCACTAACCTGGTGAATGTTACGGCTGCTCTACAATCTTACATCACTCCTATAACCGCTCACTAATCTAGTGAATGCTACGGCTGCTCTGTAGTCTTACATCACTCCCACAATCGCTCATTAACCTGGTGACTGCTACGGATGATCCACAGTCTTACATCACTCCTACCACCACACACTATCCTAAAACAATGTGAGACAAAAACCCCACCTGCCAGACTCTATGTAACGACCGAAAAATTCCAACCAGTTTAAATTTTTCAAAACAATTCGATTCCATTAAAATTATTACAAAAAGGTTTTCAATACAATTTATTTAAAGTATTCCCAGAATCACATCACGACCAAAAACATGAGGAGCGGTACGATCACGCCTTTACCTTGCCACGGTCTCCTGAAGAACCTGAAAAACATAAAACCACAATGTAAGCCCGAAAGCTTAGTGAGATATCCCCAGAATACCAACCACATATACCCTACACGCATAACATGCCATAACATATCCGATCACAGAACAACCATGCACTTCGGGTCTATTGTGTGACTGGTCCGCCGCACCGGCCAACAATCCACCTGGTCCACCCTCCGAGTCTAGCCACATACATCGAGTCTGCAGTGTGATTGGTCCGCCCGCACCGGGCCTTCAATCCACCTGGTCCACTCTCTGAGTCTACAGTGTGACTAGTCCGCCCGCACCGGGCCTTCAGTCGGCCTGGTCCACTCTCCGAGTCTCGGCACGTCTGGTCCGCCCTCTCGGGGCCTGCAGCCTATCCGGACCGCTCGCTGGGCCTTCGGAACAACCGGTCCACCCTGGGTATCTTGGCCTACAACACAAAGCAGGACCCGCCTCAACCCATCTCCAGTCGAAACAACAATGTGCACATAAACATACAATCATATAACAGTTCACAGTCAACAAGTCGGTCAAACAGATCACATAGCATATCATCATCCTAACCAGGATACCGACCTAACCGGTCACTAGCATAGCATCACCCTCCCTCTCAGGATACCGATCTCAATCGAGTCTCTATCATATACCATCCTAGCTACCAGGATGCAACATATCAAAGCACTAACATAACAACAAATACCCGGATCTCAATCCGACAAGAGCCGGCCTTGGTGCCTTAGACCCTGTTGATATAGTAAGGATAACTCACCTCGCGAATACCGATACTCTAAACTGAAGAAGCAGACTCTCGAACCACCAACTCACCGCAAATCCCGAACTAACCATCATAACAAATAAACATTAGGTAAATCATACTTCCACATATCGGACCAAGACCAAAGTCCAAATCTCATACAAAGTCCAACATTGGCCCAATTTACCAAATTGGGTCCACTTCACCAAATGGGCCTAGAACCAAAGTCCATAACAATAATTGGGCCCAAAACACTCTGTCCATAAATTTCCAGACTTGGCCCAACAACCAACTGCCCACCAACGGCCCAAACTCAAAGCCCAAAAAAATGAAAGTCCAACAGGAGGAGTACACTGGGCGTACCCTCCTTGGTACGCTGGGCGTACTGTAATGACTACGCGAATGAGGATCGGGGCTTTGGCCCGCTACGTGGGGCGTACTCTAAGGCTACGCGGGGCGTAACCCTGATGCTTAACAAATCCACATAATGACTTAATGGTTTAAGCTCTTAAACCTAAACTTCAGATCCTTAAGCCAAAAATGATTAGAACTCATAAAGTCTCAGAATTTATCACTTGGGACGTCCTTAAGCTCTTAATCCAAGGTCTTAATCCATTAAGACCTATATATCTCACACATGGAACAACTACAGCCCTTGGGACCTCATTTTTCTCACTCAAGACCTCCCCAAAGGTCTGAAAGGACAGATAATCTTGACCAAATCGAAATATGCAACAAGGTGAGGACTTTTGGGACAAGAATAGGGACAAAGCTTCAAAATACATAGATCTATACAATATGAAGGTGAAGCAAGAAGCTTTATACCTCAAACAAGCTCCAAAGGATGGTATCTCTTCAGATCTACAAGCTCCAATCGTCCCTCTTCTTCCTTGACAACCTCTCTTTTCTCCTTCAAGCCTTTCTTTTGCCAAAATAAGCTTTCCAAGGTCAAACACACCCAAATAATGGAGGGAAAACGAGATCTAGGGTTTTTTGAGGTTAAGGATGAGCATAAGGAGGCTAAGGGGTGAACCAACATGTTCCTTATATAGTGGCTGACCCTAAATTAGGGTTTGGAGTTTCTAAGAGTACGCTGGGTGTACCTCTAGTACGCTGGGCGTACTCACCCGGCCATCCCGCATACATCACACCATTACGCTAGGCGTACCCAGCCAGACTTCAAAACACATGCATTCCATGCATGCATGGGACCCTTTTTCCACTTATACCACAACGAGCTATAAACAATGATCAACTTCAAAACACCACAACTCCTCCAATCTAAACCCGCTCCCAAATAACTTTACATTCATACGGGGTGACGAGAAGCCCAATGCTTCTAACACATACGCCAGCCCGAAACCTTCTCGGATGAAACTCATTTCTCGCAAAAGGACCAGAATTAACCTTCCTCTTAAATCTCAGGGACTCATAATTAAACACTTAAAGAACGGGGTGTTACAATTCTCCCCTACTTAAATTAGGCTTCGTCTTTGAAGCCTGCGACAACTCTAGTTCAAAACTATCCCTGCAATGCACCGCCTGGCATTCACCGAACCAAGCTAATCAAGATTCAACCATCAAAATCCGAAACCCAACTTTATCTTTCTTGCTGACAGGATGACACAAGCTTCAGCCCTAGAGCAACTCCCACGAGTTCTCCACCGCAATCTCATAACCGTACCAAACTGGCTCTAGTATCCTCGGGTTAGGAAAACCCCGATACACTGATGACACTTTCAAACATCCCTCTGGATGAATTTTCAACACAAAAACAAATCCATCTGGAATTCTGAGATTCCATCCATGCATTCCTTCCGAGCCTCAGCAACCATCCAACCCGGATGTGCTGCTATACCACTGCCGCAATCTCGCTGCTCAATGACCATAATTGGAGCACTCCCATCATAACCCTGCGCTGCTACTTCCACCTTCGTGGATTTGCACTCCCTCTCGGAGTTACACTCCTCTCCCTTTCCTTACCAAGGAAAACCACTTGGCTGCCTTGACACTACCACAAGTGCCACGGCGCTCGCCCAATGCTACACCACTCCTTCATAGCGTATCCGCTATCCATCCATCACACATACTCTTACTCTAATCGCAGGGACTCTCAAGCCCATGCGCTATCTCAACTAATCAAGATCACTACCCGGGGCCAGACCATCTTATGCTATCACACTGCCGCATACACAATCCATATCCTCGAATTGATCCAGAAATACCTGTAGAGTCTTCAGCATGACCGGACCGCCTCACTAAGCCTTCAGCCAATCTGGACCACTCTCAGAACCTTCAGCCAATCTGGACCGTTCTCAGCACCTTCAGTTTAACTGGACCGTTCTCCGAGCCTTCGGCCTGACTGGTACACCCACCGGCCCTCAGTCTATTCGGACTGCTCAACTAGCATTCCTCATTCCGAGTTATCTCTCCGGGAAATCCTCCCATGCATACCGTTCTAGCCCTCTAGGGGTTCCGAACTTTATCTCCATCATACATACTCGATCCCGGCCCAATCCCAAGCCTTCCACAATCAAATGCCCTAGGTCTGTATCCCGCCCCGCATGCCCGACACTTACTCATACCAGCCTACACTCTGGGCTGACAGAACACTGCTGAATCCCAAACAGCTAAGCAACCTCACATGCTCATCGATCTTCCGAAGAATTTTCCAATTCTCCCCCACTTAGGGTACTAACTATCAACCATCGGTCGCCATCACCGACCTCCCAAAACAACTCTGCACAAAACCAACACTTATACGCGGGCTGATTCCCACTAGCTCTAACAACCTTCACGAAAATCACATTTCCACACTGATCATCCTGCTCGAAAGAAACTCGATCTGCAGCTAACCACTCCTTAGGAAGCAGATGCTTCCCGTCATTCAGACCAAAAGCCAATTTCCACTAATCATCCTCATAAATAATAACCAACGAAATTTCCATACGATAACCCATAACCAAACCACAACCCTCAAAAACAACGAATACCGCACCAAAAACCACACAAAGATACTAACACATAAACAATACTCCACAACAATCGCAAGAAAATCAATACAACAAGAAAGGAACATACCCGCGTCTGCATCCGGACTGCTCTGACCTCCTCTGCTGTAAGCTGGAAAGCACGACCCTGAGCCCTTGGGGGCTCTGCTCCATCCTGACCTCCACCTGCGATCCTCAAAGTGGCCAGTGCTGGAGCCTGCACCGGTCCTGCAGCAAGCTATGGACAGTTGACCCTCAAATGTCCAACCTGATGACAATGATAACAAATCCTCAAATCCCGAACCGGCGCTAACTGCCGACAATCCCTCGCATAGTGCCCCTCCTTTCCGCACTTGCGACATACACCACCGGACCTACAAACTCCGGTGTAACCCCTCCCACACTTCCCACAAGCGTGGCTGCTCTGATCTCCGACCCTAGAATCAACGGTCTTGGACCGTTTCGGCGCCGGCTGCGACTGCACCGGAGCCTGCCTCAGCTCACGCAACTACAACTCAATCTCTAACTCACGCCGCCTGGTGGCCTCCTGCAACTCCAACAAGGTCTCGCACCTCTATGTAGACACAAACTGTCTGATATCCCTCTTGAGCATGCTCAGATATCGAGACATCTGAGCCTGCTCCGAAGCGAACTCAGGGCAGAACATCGCCCTCTCAGTAAACATCCTGGTGATCTCAGTCATCGACTCCGAACCCTGCTTCAGCTCCAGGAACTCCTGAGCCAATCTCTCCCTCTCAACTCGCGGAACATAACGAGTGATGAACATCTCTCTGAACTGATCCCATGAAACCGCAGCCCTCTACACATCTGAATATGACCCTGTGGTCAATCTCCACCAATCCTTCGCCCCGAGCCTCAACAGGTTCAGAGCACACCTCACCCTCTGATCAGCAGGGAATGAACATGTGAAGAAACACCCCTCCACGTCCGATAACCATCTCATAGTAACAATCGGGTCCTGAACTCCATCAAAGGTGGGAGGCTTCATATTATCGAAGTCCCGATACTGAAAACCCCGACTAACTCCTCCCCCTGCCGCTGCTACAGTCATTGTAGCTGCCGCGGCAGCCGTCCCTGTGAGAGCTGCATAGCGCTCATCAAAATACTCAACCATGGCTGTCTTGATCGACCCGAATAGTTCTGGCAACTCAGCCCGAAACAACGCAACAATCTCATCTCGCAGGATCTCACGAATCCTCGCATCCAACTCGCACGTGCTCATCTGACCAATAACCTCGGGCGGCACAGACCCGCCCGGAACTCCCTCTCCTGCTCCCGATCCTGAACCGGATCCACTCCAAGCATGCCTCGGAATCTCCATACTGAAAAACACCACAAAATCTTAGACACTTCCCATTATCCCGGGAACCAACTCTCTCAACCCAACCCTAGAGGTCATGGTTTCTCTGATACGCCGTATGGGTCCTGTGCTTTCAGTAGTACGAGCCCATACTACCTTCCACACATACCCATATTTGTATGAAGTACTACCACAACACCCTAGTGAAAACATGCATAACAAACGCTCAACCCTCACTACTAGAGGAACACTGGAAATCTCCCACAAGGAAACCCTAGGCTACAGGCATCACAAATCAGGCAACATTATCATGAAATCCTGAAATCCCTAGCCTAGCACTAGCATGCTGTTCTATCAAGCTCAAAAACAAATATCATGTATGGTATTTTGGGGTTACTTACTGGCTCCGGCTGATCGTACCTCCGCGTCCTCCTTTACTCATTTTGAAAACCATTTTAAATTCTCTTTTGAAAACCTTCCGCGATTTGAGATTGGAGTCACACGAGTGTTCCTCCAATTCACTCAAACCAATGCTCTGATACCAACTTGTAACGACCGAAAAATTCCAACCAATTTAAATTTTTCAAAACAATCCGATTCCATTAAAATTATTACAAAAAGGTTTTCAATACAATTTATTTAAAGTATTCCCAGAATCACATCACGACCAAAAACATGAGGAGCGGTACGATCACGCCTTTGCCTTGCTACGGTCTCCTGAAGAACCTGAAAAACATAAAACCACAATTGTAAGCCTGAAAGCTTAGTGAGATATCCCCAGAATACCAACCACATATACCCTACACGCATAACATGCCATAACATATCCGATCACAGAACAGCCATGCATTTCGGGTCTACTGTGTGACTGGTCCGCCGCACCGGCCAACAGTCCACCTGGTCCACCCTCCGAGTCTAGCCACATACATTGAGTCTACAGTGTGATTGGTCCGCCCGCACCAGGCCTTCAATCCACCTGGTCCACTCTCTGAGTCTACAGTATTACTGGTCCGCCCGCACCGGGCCTTCAGTCGGCCTGGTCCACTCTCCAAGCCTCAGCACATCTGGTCCGCCCTCTTGGGGCCTGCAGCCTATCCGAACCGCTCGCTGGGCCTTCGGAACAACCGGTCCGCCTTGGGTATCTTCGCCTACAGCACAAAGCAGGACCCGCCTCAACCCATCTCCAGTCCAAACAACCATGTGCACATAAACATACAATCATATAACAGTTCACAGTCAACAAGCCGGTCAAACAGATCACATAGCATATCATCATCCTAACCAGGATACCGACCTAACCGGTTACTAGCATAGCATCACCCTCCCTCTCAGGATACCGATCTCAATCGAGTCTCTATCATATACCATCCTAGCTACCAGGATGCAACATATCAAAGCAATAACATAACAACAAATACCCGGATCTCAATCCGATAAGGGCCGGCCTTGGTGCCTTAGACCGTGTTGATATATTGAGGATAACTCACCTCGCGAATGCCGATACTCTAAACTGAAGAACCAGACTCTCGAACCACCAACTCACCGCAAATCCCGAACTAACCATCATAACAAATAAACATTAGGTAAATCATACTTCCACATATCGGACCAAGACCAAAGTCCAAATCTCATACAAAGTCCAACATTGGCCCAATTTACCAAATTGGGTCCACTTCACCAAATGGGCCTAGAACCAAAGTCCATAACAATAATTGGGCCCAAAACACTCTGTCCATAAATTTCCAGACTTGGCCCAACAACCAACTGCCCACCAACGGCCCAAACTCAAAACCCAAAAAAATGAAAGTCCAACAGGAGGAGTACACTGGGCGTACCCTCCTTGGTACGCCGGGCATACTGTAATGACTACACGAATGAGGATCGGGGCTTTGGCCCGCTACACGGGGCGTACTCTAAGGCTACGCGGGGCGTAACCCTGATGCTCAACAAATCCACATAATGACTTAATGGTTTAAGCTCTTAAGCCCAAACTTCAGATCCTTAAGCCAAAAATGATTAGAACTCATAAAGTCTCAGACTTTATCACTTGGGACGTCCTTAAGCTCTTAATCCAAGGTCTTAATCCATTAAGACCTATATATCTCACACATGGAACAACTACAGCCCTTGGGACCTCATTTTTCTCACTCAAGACCTCCCTAAAGGTCTGAAAGGACAAATAATCTTGACCAAATCGAAATATGCAACAAGGTGAGGAGTTTTGGGACAAGAATGGGGACAAAGCTTCAAAATGCATAGATCTATACAATATGAAGGTGAAGCAAGAAGCTTTATACCTCAAACAAGCTCCAAAGGATGGTATCTCTTCAGATCTACAAGCTCCAATCGTCCCTCTTCTTCCTTGACAACTTCTCTTTTCTCCTTCAAGCCTTTCTTTTGCCAAAATAAGCTTTCCAAGGTCAAACACACCCAAATAATGGAGGGAAAACGAGATCTAGGGTTTTCTGAGGTTAAGGATGAGCATAAGGAGGCTAAGGGGTGAACCAACATGTTCCTTATATAGTGGCTGACCCTAAATTAGGGTTTGGAGTTTCTAAGAGTACGCTGGGCGTACTCACCCGGCCATCCCGCATACATCACACCATTACGCTGGGCGTACGTCCAGCTTACGCTGGGCGTACCCAGCCAGACTTCAAAACACATGCGCGCCATGCATGCGTGGGACCCTTTTTCCACTTATACCACAACGAGCTATAAACAATGATCAACTTCAAAACACCACAACTCCTCCAATCTAAACCCGCTCCCAAATAACTTTACATTCATATGGGGTGACGAGAAGCCCAATGCTTCTAACACATACGCCAGTCCGAAACCTTCTCGTATGAAATTCATTTCTTGCAAAAGGACCAGAATTAACCTTCCTCTTAAATTTCAGGCACTCATAATTAAACACTTAATGAACGTGGTGTTACACTCTATCAGGTGTTCGGGTCATGATTCATACCCCAAAGCCTTAATCAGAAAAGAACAGGCAGATAGGTCCTAACAGAAACCTCGACCTGAACCTAGCCATGAATCCATACCATTTGCTCTGATACACTTCACTGACTAAAGAATATTACTCCTTGCTTATCCCCGAACCCTTCGCAACCAAAAATGGCTCTCTACTTGTCTTAGGATGATACCATGACGACTGGCCTTCCTAGTTAATCCTTAATCGAACAATATCTTATCCGCACCACCCGATTTTTCATTCAAGACCCCGCCGACTAAACGATAATCTGCCCTACACTCATAATCCAGCTCAATCTTGTATTCTTCTACCTTCTGTTAATCTCATAATCGTTGGATTACCTATCCAACCACAATCTTCTTACGCCATCACTACCACATTGAGCTTACTCAACTAAGATCCCCTAATTAAATGATAGTGGGTGATCACACCCCAAACCCAGATAAAGCACTTTACTACTCTCGACCAAGATCGTCGTATGTAACCCCGCAGATTCGGGCTAGTCAATTTAGAGACAATAAGCGTCAAAAATGATTTTTTGATAAAATATTATTTATAATAAATAATCTTAACCAGGGTATAGTATATGTCACAAAGGTTACGTACATATAAAGAACGTTGAAATTCAAGTTATAACGAAGAAGTTATGACCCGTCGAACTTTTACAACTAAACGAACACGACGTTGTGTGTTGTAAAAAGTGAATTTTTGATAAACTACTTTTTAGCCTTAGTAACCTAAACGAAAGTTGTAGTATACGTTAAACCGAGAACGTACATAAAAAGAACGTCCAAATCTGACTTCGTATGAGGAAGTTATGATTTTTCTAAGATTTACCATAACAGTGTACAGCCCGAAACTCGAATTTTAGGTTGATCGATTTTCAGCCGACACAACCTAAATGAGAATTGAAGATCCCGTTAATAGGAGTTCAACAATAAAAAGAAAGTTGAAAACGGAGTCCGTATGTAGAAGTTATGAATTTTACACGATCGTTAAATAATGTAATCTTCTCATACTATTAAATTTAAAATCGGTCAAGAATTAGCCAATGGAGTCAAAAATGGAGTTGTAGATCTTATAAATACCTACGCGTGGATATAAATAACGTTGAAAATGGAGCTCGTACGCGAAAGTTATAGATTTTAGAAGATAATTAATTTTTGGAATAATCTGTCAGTGACACGTGGCACAATCATGACCATTGCTTCCTCCCCACGCCTTGCCACCATAGGGTTGTTGGATTTCATAAGTGCTATAATGCCAAAATGGTCCTGCCGTCCAGTGTTTCATATCTGGCCCCTGTCTGTATATAGTGGTTGAAAAGTATTTTTTAACACTTATAAAACAATATCGCTCTTAAATAGTCGCAATAAATATTAGAATAAAATCTAGCGGTAATGATACTAGGTTTCGCCGAAGTAAAATAGAATTTTAGAACCAAAGCGATACCCGCGTTTGGAATCATTACTTTAACAAGTGAGTGCATAGTTACTTTCATCTTACACATAGATATGAAATATTTAATATAAAGTACGTGCTATGTGTGCATATTATTTGCGTTCTTGATATCTATGCTAGATGAACCAAATATACATGTTTTATTTGATTTAAACTGTATATGTATTTTATACCTATGAAAATATTGGGTAAAGATGGGTAGATGAATGATGAGAGATGAAAGATGAAAGATGATATAGATGAACATTGGCGGCTATGGACTTAGTGCCTGATAGATAAACCCAGGCAACTATTGACTTAGTGCCAAATAGATAAACCCTGCCAACTATGGACTTAGTGCCTTACAAATAAACATTGGCAGCTATGGACTTAGCGCCTTACAAATGAATGTTAGAAGCTACAGATTTAGTGCCCTCTAAATGGATATTGGCAGCCATGGACTTAGTGCATGTTGGAAGAACCCTGACAGCGATGGACTTCATGCCTATTCCTTAGGACAATCCTTAGGAATGAATGAATGATGAATAGATGATTCATAGGGTAGATCCTTAAGAATAAAGGAGATAATGGGGATGAGAAGTTGGGTTAATTGTATGACGATTAAACATAATAGTTATATTATTGTGGGTTGAAAACCATATGTACTCACCAGGTTTCCCAACCTGACCCACTCAGTTTATTTGTATCACAGATGTCGATATGAAGCTACATTACACTAAGAGATTAAAGAAGATATAAATCACTAGTGTAAATGAATGTAAGGCCCGTTTATGCTTATGTTTATCTATTGACAATGACATCTCAAAGTTTTAATATAAACAAAATACATTTCTTCGGAAATGCTTTGATAATATATTTATCATGTTTTCTGGGAACAAATTCCGCAATATTATTTTCATTAAAATGAATACTCTGATTTTCAAATAAGCATAAATAAAATTTTTAAAAGGACCGTGAATTTGAGGATGTCACACCGTATCCCAAAGTACCTTCCCTTCTACAATTCCACACCCTTCTACAATCCCAACTTGTGACAAGGAACCCAAAAAGCCCACAATCGGAACAGAAAGATAATCACTTCAATGCTCTTCCTACTACTAGAACAAACCCGAGTCTGCTATAGACAATAATCCCACAATCAAGAAAATTGTACCAAACGTACCTAGAAGCCCTGATATACCATAATCAAACATGACCATTGGTTGCCAAGATCATTGACCTCCAATTATAAAACTCAAAATCTTCGAAACAACCCCACCTATTAACGATGAACGAGAATAACTAACGATCGAGAATGCACTGAGAACAACCCGATAATCTGAAGCTTTCCACTAAAATAACCCATGCAGAATTACATATACCCGACCCTAAAGCTAATTTCCAGATTCAAACACTGCTTACTTAGACTATAGGTAACAATCTATACCTTGTTGACGAGTCCTTCAAACACCCACACTCAACTCAAGCGACCCAAACGACTCATGACCTAAACATTTGCGAACATGAAAGAACCATTGTCGACAACGAGCTCTCTAACCAACAACTTCCTGCTGCGAAAACGACTCATGCATTTTGAGATCATACAACAAAGGTTAACTTGCTTTACATCCCGCCTACCACATCTTGAACCCAAGTCTCGCATATCCTGACCACGAATCATCATACCCCATTCTTCTGAAACCATGAACTCAAAAAGATCGATGATCTTTCAAATAACATGCCCAGTTCTCCCCCACTTAGGTTCGAACTTTCATCAACTGATATTACAGACAAACCTCAGTCAACCCATCTCAGCTAGATACATACCATCCCGATTCTTGGAATGTATAACACAACACAAGACAATCTCCCAGATAAAGAACCATCAACTCATAGACATTCTTAATCTCAGATGGAGACCTTGGACACACGTAGTCGCCTCTATTATCAAGAATCTCGTGCAGATGCACAAGTAATAACTCTAATCACCCATTCATAGAATCAATTCTCTATCTAAGAACAATTGGACTACCAAAAACTTCACCTCTGATTCCATGACCTTCACTTCATCACGAGACGCAATCATGAAACACGAGGCATCATCCTCACAGTCGAGACACTACAAAAGTTGTTCCCGATTCCCTTTTCCTGATTATCTGGAACAACCCACCAAAACATGCTCTAACTAGATTCAAGGAAGGCATACCCCTGGTCCTCATCTTGTATAATCTCCATGAAACTAAATCTCCTTCCACATATGAAAATTTTGAAGATCAGAATCCTCATCATAGGAAATGAAATCATAAGCCATCGGTTGATCACTCAATCCCAAGAGTGCAATCCTTAAGCTGCTCATCCCATCCGCTCCCTCTTTGAGCCCCACGACTTAGATTGTCAGTACCTCAAGTAGGGACCCCAAGACCTCAAAATAAACTGCTCATCTAGGTCTGCACCAATCGACCCCAACTGCCATGGCCACTGTAGCCTAAACAATCACCCGACACATCTTCTTCCCGAACAGCCATAATCAGAAAGCTGATAATACCCAAAAAAAACTACAACCAGTTCATGTCGCCAAACCATGTTCCTACCCTCAAACAGCTCCTTAGAATTTTTGGGTCTTTCCTTGATTCGAGTACGAATCCTGTGCCTCCAGTAGTACGGGCCTAATACTACCTTCCACGCCTATCTTTTCTTTCCTCAAAATCAAGTCCTCTAAGTCACTTCCTCATAATGATACCCTCCAAAGTCTGCTAAATAGCTCATCACTCACACCAAATCGCTTCCTAGGATCTCCTAGGATTACCTCCTCATCTTGCCCTCAGTTTCTGAAGGGCACCTACCAATATCGGTCAACTATTTCATGTATACCATTACATGCAACAAAACTTAGATAATCCTTCAACTACAAGACTCATCCCTACAACGGTTCGACTCAGACAAGAACTGCGTAATAAGGCCAATTCAACCACTCAAATATTATTTAACCCTCACTGCATGTAACTTAACATATTCATGCGATAGCTAACTTACATTAATATGAGACCTACAAAGCACAAAGCAATCAATATTCGGGAATCTAGCACTAAAATCATCACATAAAAGGCAATCCTACCTTAGAAGCTCCTAAAGATCTCTAAACACTAGCATGCATCGCTACCAACTCACACAACAATGGGTCCTTGCCTAAAGACACCCAAAAGACTGTAATGGCCTGGAATCCTAACTGGTGCCTAAAGCCCACTATGGGCCCAATTACAAGAAGGACTAAGGCCTAACAAAGACCCAAATTCTGAAAGGCTAGTGGCCTAATAAGGCCTAAAGCCCTAATAGTCCAAAACAGCTCAAAACTCCGAAGTTAGCAAAAGTCAACAGCCTCGTTTCGTACGCGTGGGGTACTACTCGAACCAACATGATCGAGGGTATTTCCTGACTACGCGGAACGTAGCCAGGATTACGCCGAACGTACAAGGTCCAACTCTAAATTCTCAAACGAAACATCTTATTCCTTTAAGACACTTATTCTGACCCCAGATCTAACCTCTATAGAAGGTCTTAATCCATAAAGTCTATGACTTTAAGCATTTGCATGGTTAAAGAGATCCCAATCCTCAAAACCATAACTTCCACAACATTCAAGATCACTTTATTCATGCATGGGCCAAAGGAAACGATCAAGCAACCATTTTAATGAACTAAAGCATCCTTAAACACCTATAAGGACATATATTAAGCTCTGGAGTGCTCCAAATCACAAGATCCAAACTTTGGGACAAAGAACTCATAAATGACCATCAAATGAGATCTAGAAAGAATATCAGCAAGGCATAGGCTTATACCTTCAAAAGATGCACCAAGTGAAGGAGTTTTTGGATTTACAAGCTTTCATGCAACCCCCACCTTCTTCAATGACCTTTTTCTTCAACAAGAATGCACAAAATTATCAAAAAGGATCCAATATCTTCAATCTCAAGGTTAGGGTTTGATATTAGAGCTAAAAGGGAGTGGAGGATGATAATTGAAGATCCAAGTGTGTGATAATGTGTTTAAATAGGGATGAAACCCTAAAAATTAGGGTTTGGCATATGCTTGTGTACGCCCGACGTACTCCCTCAGACGCCCAACGTATGATGCCTCCGCCCCAACTCACTTAATGGCTTACGCCCAGCGTACAAGCCACGTACACCCAACGTACGCGACTTAGCCCAAAATCCTCAAAACTTCAAATGGTAATAAATTCTTCATTCTAACTCCAATTTCGACATTCTTTATATCCACAGAAAGGTATAGAAAATCCCCACAATAATATCTATGTATCTTGGACTAAGAACTATTCGAACAAAAATCCATTTCTCATGCAAGAAACCGACCTGTGACTTTTCCCACTCTACCCTTCAGCCCGAAGCAAAATCCAAGGATTTAGGTCTCATAGCCTTCGTTGCCTCCTTCCATAAGGTCTAAACATCGCCTCTTTAGGGCCTAATGCTCTTACACCATCGACTTCCGGCCCACGGCCCTGAATCACAAAATGACTCTGGACAGGGTGTTACAAAAAAACCATAATATGTTGACGGCAATAACTGCAAGCATTCAAATAAGCAATGACGATTATGATTAATACTTATGCTAAACGTGCTTATAATTTGAAGTATGGTTAGAAATTGATTAATTGAAGAATAGTTTTAATTTATATATATGCAGTTTTGGGTTATTTTGACTTTCAACATGATTCCTAATATATGAATCATAAAATGGAATTTGTTTTCTTTTTGGCATTTTAAATATTGAAATGTAAAATTTTGTGTTAAAAAGCAGATATAGTGTTAATGATGTGTTATTTTGTAAGATGCATAAGTTCTCTATCATCTCGTGGGAAATATTATCCATAAAAAATGAGAGTGTCAATGTGATTAATGGATTGATGGATTCCACATAGAAGAAAGAATTTACAATAATATGGATGAACCCATAGATGATAAAAATGGCCTCTATCTGCTAGAATTCTTAAACTCTCTCACTATTAGTGGTTTACCCCTTTTTTTATCTTCAGGTGAAAGTTGCATGCCCAATAATATTGTTACAAAATATTAAACCAACAAATGAAGTTTGAAATTGTACCCGATTGATACGCAAAAGCTTTCAGTAGAATGCCATTGATGCAAAAATAGTTGTTGGTGAACATGTTGGCATGAGGATATTTTTGCCAAAGATTCCTTTATTTAAATTTAATGATGAATTGTCTCATTCAAGCTTTAGAGGAAACAATTTCCAATTTAATTATGCTTTGCAATGACAATCGATAAAACTTAGGGATAAACAGTTCTAGACGTACGAATTTATCCTCCAGACCCATTATTCTCGCACGGCCAACTTTATGAAGCATTGTCCACAAGAGTCTCATGTAACAATACAAAAATTTTAATGAAGCATAACGAAATTTCAAAGGTGGTGGAGTCTATATAAGAAATATGGTGTATTAAAAAGAGTTGTACGATTAATAAAGTATATAAAATTCATGTGATTCTCTTAACCGCTACACATGCATGCATATTTATAGTTTCTTATGCTTTTTGATGTTTTCAAGTTGTGATTCTCTTAACCACTACTATTAAAGTCTCATTGAAAACAGAAATTATGCATGCTTGCATATATATATATATATATATATATATATATATATATATATATATATATATATATATATATATATATATATATATATATATATATAACCTGTAAGAACCATGGTTACAAAATTAATTAAAATTTTATAGTAAAAGCTGAAAAATATTAATTAATTATTTTAAATAAATTATTAATTAAGAAATATTTTTTTAGTTATATAGAATTATAATCATTAAATAAATACGTGACCTTATAATCTAATCTAGATTAATTTTATTTTGATTTTTTTAGTTAATTTAAGTTCCGAAAATAATATTTAAAAAAAAAATTTTTAGATTTTTCCATTTATTTTGCATTTTAAAATTATTTTTTAGAATATATCAGTGTAATATTCTATTTAGAATATTTGACGTATTTTTCAAAAAAAAAAAAAAACGGGATTTTTTTTATTTTTTTTAGTTACTTCAAGTTCCGAAAATAATATTTAAAAAAAGAAATTTTGGATTTTTCCATTTATTTTGCATTTTAAAATTATTTTTAGATTTGGTCTCACGGTCTCAAAAAATTAGAATGGTCTCAAATGAACCTGAACCTATATATATATATATATATATATATATATATATATATATATATATATATATATATATATATATATATATATATATATATATATATATATATATATATATATAATTAAGTTCATTTGAGAACAGTATTTATTATGAGAACGTGAAAACACCATTTGTATGCTATTATTCTTGTTTGAATTTAATATGTATAGTATTGTAGTAGTTACAATATGAATATATTCAATTTTATATTGCCATTCTACTATAAAAATTTATATATATGTAGTAATTTAGTAAATTCTAATGTGTGTTAAATATGTGACTCTTCATATATTCGATGATGAATAATGTCATAAAGTTGTACATACTAAATTTTAATGTGAATATTAATGTGTGATTGTTCATATATTTGTTGATTAATAATGTCATAACGTTGTATATACAAAATTCATAGCAGAATAGTAACATAAAGTAGTGTTCTCACGTTCTCACAATAAATACCGTTCTCAAATTAACCTAACCCTATATATATATATATATATATATATATATATATATATATATATATATATATATATATATATATATAAAATATGTTGGACACGTCCGTAGTGACATAAAGAATGATGTAGGATCCAATGTCCCATCGATCGTGGTGATAATGTTGGAAGATTGATTCTTGAGGCATCTGGACGTATGGTGGAGGTTAAAGCCATCTCAACATGACTTAACTTTCTGAATGCTGCTTTGCCTGTAGAAAAGAAGATAAAGATTTTAGATTCTGATAGCCAATTATTTGCCAAACTTTTGAAGGAGTCTTTAAGAATATAAAGCATTAATGCATGCACCCATGTGATCACACCATCCAATCGTATAGTACTAAAAGGGCCAAGGTTTCCTTAGACGTCTTTGTTGAATGTTTCAATCCTACCATTGCTTTCAATATCAAGCTTATCTTTTTATTTTGGACTATACTATTTGTTATAGCCGTTGGTGTTCAGAAGTAAAACTACATCGTTTTGTATTAGTGAGTTAGTTAGCTAAACTACACCATTAATCCATGTAAATAAGTCCGATTAATATAGTTTAGTGTATGTTAGCTTAGAAGGTACAGTTTAGATGTTGTATATACTATTATGGACATGCATAAAAGACGTAGTTTAGTTAACTAACTCATTAATACAAAACGATGTAGTTTTACTTCTGCACACCAACAACTATAACGGATAATATAGTCAAAAATTTTATTTTTAAAGAAAAAACAAATAGAAAAGTTGGTCTACCCATCAACCTTAACAAAACACATGTTTACAAACCTTAGTGCATCTATGATGATTTTACAGTTAAAGATGGTAAAACAGTTGTTGTTGATTAACCTGATAACTTGTTAAAACAGTTTTTTGATCAAAAAGAATAAATCATTCTGATTGAGGGCTCAAAAATACTTTGGGTAGGATTATATATATTGATCCGCCTATAATCTTTTTTCCATAAATTTCCTAAATCTAATCTAATAAATAAAAAATATTCGCCACATGTCAAACTCTCATTTATTTTGCTACATGTTATTTTATGGTTATTTCAAATTTATTTTTTTCGACATGCCATTTTATAGTTTTTTTTTATATATTTTATTAAACTCTACCTAGTATTTAAATGTGTTTATATATATATATATATATATATATATATATATATATATATATATATATATATATATATATATATATATATATATATATATATATATATATATATATATCAGTTTTATTAATGTAACTTTTATTATAATTTCTAAATTTTTAAATCAAAGCTCCATTGTTTCCTTAGTTTATTTATTTAAAATCATTTGTTTAAGTTTAAAAGAGAAATGAACAATTCAATTTTAATAATTCAATATTATTGTTACTTCTAAATGTTTAGGCCTTCATATTTAACTTTTATTTAATAAACTCGTGGAGTACATGAGTCTTACAACTAGTACATAATATTTTAATTAAATATTAATATGCCAAAAAAATTATCAAACCATATAGTTTGGTAAACGAAACAAAATGCAAGTTCGAATTATTTATTACCGATTGAGTTTGATGGTTAAACTTTTTTTTCTATATTTTTTTTAACTTTGATAAATAATTCGTATATTAAACATGATTATAAAAATAGTATTTAAGATGATAATCAAATAAAATAATGTAGAAGCTTGTAATCAAGGTACTAAATGACGTCGGATGTGACACGACAAGAAATTCGATTTTAGAAAAGTGTGATTGGAATACCAATCCCAAATCCTTTCACGTTGGATGTGGAGAAGATCACCATACCATTTTATGTAACGAATTTTCCACAAGTAACGAATTTGAGGACTTTATAGGAGGTCTTCTTACATTTTTGGGAAGGTGGTAGATGTATTGATTCCGTGGAGGATTTCAAAGAAAGGAAAAAAGGTATGTGTTTCTTCGGTTCATGGGCATTGAGGATGCAGTGAGTATGGTTCGATGACTCGTGAATGTGTGGATTAGAAGCTATCATCTATTTGTGGCGGTGGCCAGATGTCCACGAGGGATGACGAAAGAAGCAGCATAAGTGCCTAAAGCGAGTGAGCATTAGAAGTGTGTGATGAAACGTATGTCGATTAGTACCAGTTACACACAACAAACTTCCTTTGTATAGAGTCGACTGTGTCGACATTTCACATCTGAAGGCGATTGTCCTTCGTAGAACATAATATTTTGGAAGTCCAAACAGATGAGTTCCCGGTTTTGGAAAAGTTTGTGAGGAGTTTGAAAGTACGTCTAAGGTAGAAAACAAAGTTCTACGAAAAATGTCGATACAAAAAAGCTTACTAGACCATGAGTTGATCTCGATAACTCGAATAAGAAGATGTCTAGGTGCACTAGGAGTAGGATTTTGGGGATGGAATCTTTATAAGTGGGGGAGAGTTGTAACACCCTATTTTCGAATTCCAACAGAATTTAAAATAAACCATCGTTTATAAAATTTGAAGTGGATATATATTACTTTTTAGCCAAATTAATCATCATAAACATGTAGGGAACATCAATAAGATTTTCGTGTGTGTATATATATATATATGTATATATATATATATATATATATATATATATATATATATATAACACTCGAATCCGACTTCGTATGAAGAAGTTATGCTTCTTCGAAGTTTCGCGATTAAAATGACACAACTATACGTGTCGTAAAATACGAATCATAGATAGATCACTTATTAGCATAAGAAATCTAGACGAAAGTTGTAGTAATCGTAAAACCTAGGGTGTGCATATAGAGAACGTCAAAACCTAACTTTGCATGAGAAAGTTATAATTTAAAAAATAAAATTAGTGCAACAGTATGCGACACAAAACCGAAACTTAAATCGGTCGATTGTTAGGGAAAACAATCTAAACAAGATTCGAAGATCTCGGCGATATAATTCCATCGATATAAAGACAGTCGAGAACATAATTCATATAGATAAGTTATGATTTTATACGGACTTTAACAATATAAACCTGTTAAAAGTATAACTTTAAACATAAAGTGAGAACTAGCTGACAACGTCTAAATGAAAGTTGTATATCTTGTTGTTAGCTACGCATGGATATAAAGAACGTTGAAATGAGAGCTTTTATGAAGAATATATGATTTAAAAAAAAACTAAAAATACGTTCATGCGCGACGCGCCCTGTTAAGAGATGTGACACGCTTTGATACACCTCTAGGTTGCCAACACGTGTCAACACCGAGACAGTGCCATGTGGAACCCTCTGGTACCATCCAAAAGCATGGCGCACTTGGTAGGTATGCACGGTGAGCCTCCCTAGAATTTGCTACAAGTGCTGATTCTAAGCCCCATTCATTCCCACATAATTTCCAAACTCTCTATCTCTCTCTCTCTCTCTCTCTCTCTCTCTCTCTCTAGTTCTTAGGCATGATAATAAGTTTTATCTTCATGATTTCAGAGTATTTTAGTTTAGTGAAACTCTAGAGCATTAGAGGACTCGCGAATTAGAAGCTCTCGGGTCGGAGTTTTGCCAGTGCAATCTCCCGATTTTCACTAGAAACTCTCCGTAATTTAAGCTACGCTCATGTATTTTTTAAGTGTAACTTTTATTTATATTCATAGTCCTTGTTATGGATATATAAATAAGATTTATCAATAATTCATGTTATAATGCTGATTGATCTACTTATGAGAAAGGTGTCTAGAATGGTCATCTTGGCTTGGTTGTTGGATTTCAGAAAGGCTATACACCGAAATGATCCTACCTCCCAATTATCCAGGTTGGGTGATCCTTATTTAATAGAACTCTCAGTATTCATTGAGATTAGTGAAAGATGTAGTTTCATTACCAGATCGTCATAGAAATTAATAGGTTAAATTATTATAGGTTAATACTCGTTAGACGTGTTGACCACCAGTGGGATCGCCCAGAAAGCTGATAATCTTATGAGAAACTGTCCAGGTCATTTTTCTCATTATATGTGCTCCAGTATATATCCTATGTATGTTAGGGTATAGTTACCCTGTAGTATGCCACTAGGCTAGATCTATTAGTTGTCGATATTAGTGGATTACTGCTTGTTGTACTATATATATATATATATATATATATATATATATATATATATATATATATTATGTGGAGAGTTGACAGTGAACCAGCCTCGTGCTGAAGGGAAATATACTCGGTCAGACCAACTTTATGCTGAAGGCTATGGTTTGGTATAGCTTTATGTTGTAGGCAAAAAGGGACGGACCAACTTCATCCTGAAGGCCAAAGGGCAGACCAGGTTTATGTTGAAGGTCATTATTTATTTTTTTATTTTTTTGGAAAGGGAACTTCCCTAACGAGGGTTTCCGGGCCGGCTTACGTTGAAGGTCATTATGTGTATGCATTGTATATGTATTGTGGTATATGGTATCTTGGGAAACTCACCAAGCCTAACTCTTACCCAGTTGTTATTAAATGTTTTCAGGTACTCCATCAAGTAATAAGAAGGGCGAAGCTCAACTATACACACGCATTGGCAATATATTTCCGCGTAGACTTTGAAATAAGATACATGACTTTTGAATATAAAACATTGGTGTTTGTCACAAATAAACAATATGTTGTTTTATAAAAATGAAATATTTTGTTATGAAAATCAGAACATTACCTTTAAGTTGCTTTCATTCTCTGGTATTTGTTTGTTTATACTTCATTTTATTTATTTATGAATTTTTGGTACATCTACAGCCTGTTTGGTTAAGTAATGGGAATTCTAGTTAATGTTTTTAGGATTTTGGGTTGAAAAAGAGCATGCAAAATACTTCATGGGTTAAAAGTGTCAAAACATGAATTTTAGGGGTGCACACCGCACAAACAGACGCACCACGCGCACTTGCGTCAGTCGTATAAAAGGCGCGCACCGGTCCTCTTCCCCTTTTTCTGACGATCGTGCCCCACATGTGAAGTGAACGCCGCACTTTTCGGGTTTTTTTCGATTTCCAGTCCTCGTTTTCTCTATTACTCAGGTACATTCCATTACTATCATCTAGCTTCAATGATCTACAAAATTTCTTTTGAAGCTTTTTGGGGTTTCAGAAGATGTTTGGGGTCCTAACGATTTTGGTTGAAAAATACAGAACTAAGTGGTTAAATGTTGATAATATTGACCGATTAACATCCTTCTAAGCTCGATTCCCCTTAAAATTCATTAACTTAACACTATTTTGAGGAATTTTGGGGTTGGGAGAAAAGCTCGTTTTTCGCTTAAATCTGACAATTTGTTGTGTTTTTGGTCAAAGTGATGATGATTTATGTCTGTATACACTTCATTTATCAAACCCGACACGTTTTAGGTCGAAAATTGGACAGGATCGGTCCATGGGCTTGATCTGTTGTCGTTTGTTCTTGGCGCACGCGACGCACTTGAAGATGCATGTGGTGTATCTTCAAGTTGCACGTCGTGCATTTTAAATTGCACATGAGGGGAAAAATCCCATATTTATAACTTTTAAATTTTATCTAATGTTTTTCTTGCTATTTCCTCAGGTCTCATGGCAAATTGGGGGCAACGTACGAGCCTGTTTCCTCATAACTATCCCACACATCCTTATTTCTCATTTTCGAATACTCTTCCTATTGCAGAACGAGCTTCTTACATCTGGAAGGGTTCCGAAATGCTATCTAGGCAGATCAGTGTGTCGCAGGCCCTTCACTAGTAGGTGGCGGGAGACTTGGGTTTATGACATGGCTAGAATTGTTAATTACATGGGTTTCTCATGTTGAGGTTGGCCTCATGACCTTCGTTAGCCATGTGTAGCGGCATGTGCTAGGGATCCAAGTGGTTATCTGTAGGGAGCTTCTCTTGGAGTTTCTTTCCGTAGTCCAGTTAGAATGGGAGGAAAGGATCTAGTCTGATGACTCAGAATTTTCTATTAGACTAGGTGGGGTAGCTTGTTCTTGCGGTCTTATGGAGTTGAGGCAACGTCTAGGGATCTATTGTAACACCCATAAATTCGGGCTAGGCAATAAAGTTATTATAAGCGATAATAATGACTTTTAAATAAGAGATTATTTACTTAGGATAATTAGCTTAACCGAGTAATAGTATATCTCGTAAATAGTGAGTTGGAAATTGGTTACATATTAGCCATAGTGATCTAAACAAAAGTCGTATTATTAGGAAAAAATGAATTTGTACATACTTGGAACGTCCAAATCTGACTTCAATAGAGGAAATTATGATTTTTCTAAGATTTCAGCGTAGCAGTGTGCACATAGAGATCGAGTTTTAGATCGGTTGATTTTTGCCAAACAATCTAAATGAGAATTGAAGGTCTCGTTAACATGATTCCAAAAACATAAAAAGCATCGAAACGGACGCCGGATGTGAGAGATATGCATTTTATACAGGCTTTAATAGGCTAATCCTATGTAAATAAAATGAAGTCATAACTAGCAAACGGAGTCCAAAGGGAAGTTTTGGATCTTGTCGAGAGCTTTCTGTGGATATAAAGAACATAAAAAATGGAGCTCTTATGAAGAAGATACGTAATTTCTAAATTCTAAAAAGTAGCACGTGCAGCGCAATGTGCGTAGCTTGCATGCGAAGTCAGCCATGTTGATCCAGTTGACGAGTGACACATGTTAGCTAACCGATGTATCGACGTGTTTGAAGTGTGCGGCGTGCACACCTTAGGCGCGACGCGCATATGCGATTTTGGCCCTATAAATAGCCAACAACCCCTCATTCATTCCACACACTCTTATAGCCACTCTCTCTCGATTATCCCTCCTATAAACCTATTTTTCTTTCGTTTCTAGCCTGAGGCGAAGCCCTACGACACCCCCGAGTATGCAATCGAGTAGTATCCTTAGAGTAGGAGACCTTGAGTCAGAGTTCTCCCCATTTAGACCCTAGGTCTCATCCATGATCTGTAAGTGAGCTGCACTTACTCTGCCCTCATGTAATTTATAATTATAGTCATATTCGTTGTTATGAACCTATAATTAAGATTTATCAGTGATTCCAAGTCATTAACTGATTGATCTACTTACAGGAGAGGTGTCTAAAATGGTCATGTCGGCTTGGTTGTTGGATTTCAAAGAGACTAAATGTTGAAATGGTCCTGCCTCCCGACTGTCCTTCCTGGATTATCCTTATTTGATAGAACTATCAATATTCATTAGAATGATTGATATGTCTAGATTCTCTCTAGTCGTGTAAAATATTAGACTAAGACTTAGTGATAATGATACTAGGTCACGTCGAAGGAAATGTCACTTGCTAGAAACGAAGCTCTGCCCGAATCTCGAGTCATCACTTTAACAAATGATTGCATGGTGACTTTCATCTTACACATAGATATGAAGTATCTAGATAATTACATGCTTATTATCTGTGCCGAAGGTGAAATTTGTTAGATAAAATAATATCAGATGATATTTAATTGATTTAATTATATAAGTATTTCACACTTATAACATGAAATGGGTTGTGACGGGTGATGAGAATAGGTGATGTTTTAAATAGATGATATTAGATTGGTGATAAATAGGTGATGACTACCAGACTAATTAATGACAGTCCCGTAGAACACTGGCAGTGATGGAATTTTTGCTTATAAACATTAGCAGCTATGAACTTAGTGCCTATTAGTTAAACGTTGGCAGATATGGGCTTAATGCCTATTAGTTAAACGTTGGCAGCTATGGACTTAGTGCCTATTAGTTAAACGTTGACAGCTATGGACTTAGTGCCTATTAGATAAACACTGGTAGCGATGGACTTTGTGCTCATTTGATATAGGAGATGATATGTCAATACGATGTAGGTGATGACCTTATGATGTAACCCTAGGGAAGAATATATAAGAAAACGTGGATGGGTAATTGGGTTAATGGTTTGATAATTAAACATATTAACTATATTATTGTGGGTTAAACACCCTATGTACTCACCAGGTTCCCAACCTGGCCCACTCAATTTTTTGTATCATAGGAAATTATATATGATGATATATGTATCTGCTGATAGATTCAAGGAGATGTAGACTATTAGTGTAAAGAAATGTTGTAAGTCTTCGTTTATGCTTATGTTTCTTATATTGACAATGACATCCCGAGTTTTATAAATAAAATACATTTCTAGGAAATGTCGTGGTGATATTATTATCATGTTTTTGGGACAAATTCCGCAAAGTAAATATTTTTTAAAAGGATACTTTGATTTATTAATCATAAACAAAAACAATCTTTCCTGGCCGTAAAAATGGGGATGTCACAGTTGGTATCAGAGCATTAGTTTAAGCGAACTAGGAGTAACGATTTATTTCTAGACTTAAACTTAGAATTCTAAGCGATGATCATGAGTTGAGTGTCTAGTATATTTTAGGTAGTACACCTTAATAGACACGAGCACTTGCTTACTTTATGATAGATGTCTAATTTGCTTCTATGTGCTAAATGATTTACACATTCTATAACTATAATCTACCTTAGGATGCCTTTAAATGCTTTAGGATGTTCGGATCTATGTTCTATTACCGACCGGATCTGTAAATTTTATGTTTTCAGATTTCTAAACGTTTAATTACAGTATTAGAACTGGCGTATAACTTTTTGGAGTGATAAGGAGATTTATACGTCTATCTTCCCTATCTATATTCTTGTCACTATACACTGAACGCTTGTTTTGGTGTATAGAAAATCATGGTGTGGACATGTAGTGGACTAGGAAATGATAACGAGAGTCATCAGCCTAAGCCCCGAGCAGTTGAGCGTGTGCTTGAAGCAGTGCCGATAGCTAAACCTTTCACAATGGAAATGCTTAGAGCTCTGTTAGCCGAGCAAAGAAAGGAAATGAGGCAGTTGTTCCGAGAAAATGGAAGAGAACCCACGCTGCCTGTTGAACAGCCCGAACTGAATGAAGGTCAGTTAGAGGAGTGGAACTCTAGAAGGACTGTGAGTCAAGCAGAACCTCAAGTATTTAGGAGTAACAACTTGGATGAAGCAGCTGCTAGGAACAAATGCAAGTATAAGGACTCCATGACTTGCAACCCCTCATCCTTCACCGGAAAAGAAGACCCGGTGGGAGTTATGGACTGGATTTCGGAGATGGAGCAGACTTTCATCACCTGTGGTTGCACAAGAAGGTTATAAACCACCTACGCGGTGAGACAATTTAAGGTCTCAACTATTTGCTGGTGGAATATATTGGGAAAGATAATAAGCCAAAATGAGCCATTGCAACTGACATGGATAAAGTTCCTGGTACATTTCAAGCAGAAGTATTGTTCTGCTCAGAACATAGTGGAACTGGAGAACCAATTCAAGAACTTGAATAAGGGGAGTTTAACTGTGGAGGAATACACCAATTCCTTTACCGACAAGATGGAGCTCACTCTGCGCATTGTTCTGGACGAACTATCCAAGATTGAGTGGTACACCAAAGGGTTACCTTGGGAGTACATTGTGCCAGTTAAGCAAGCACCTACCTTCGAAGCAACAATATGGGCGGCAAAGTCTGTGGAGGATATAATCAAGCAGAAAACATCCAACAAGACTGAAGTTTGTGATAAAATAAAAGGAGAAGGACTTTCAAAGCCAGATAAGAAAAATAAAATCTCAAGGTCTGACCCCAACGAAAAGAAGTATGGGGGTAGTGATGAATTCGAATGGTGAAATAAATGAAACAAAAAGCAAGTTAGGCAACGCAAGAGAGAAGTGACTTGTTACATGTGTGGAAGACCTGGTCACTATTCTGATGAGTGTCGGTATGAAGGAAGAGTGTGCTTCAAATGTAGCGAAGAAGGGCATGTCATGAAGGACTGCCCAAATAAGAAAGAAGCTACAAATGTCACGCCTAAGCCAAAGACTAGGGCATATCATATGATATTAGATGTAGAAAAAGGTGAGGCCAATGATGCTTAAGGAAGGCAAGGGAGAAAGTCGTATCTTAGATAGTATAAGATCGAGTATATCGATGTAATAGGCATAAATGATTATTCAAGTAGCAATATAATTTCCTAATTTATGTTATACATTGAGTTTCTATATTGTTTTCTTTTAAATTAACTTAGTAAACTACAAGACAATACTTGGGACGAGTATGAGTAGGTGTGAAAGGTAGTAGAGGCCTATACTACCGGAAGCACATGACTCGCACTTGAATCAAGGAAAATCACAAGATTGCTAAAACCTGGTAGTTGAGTTGTTTTGTTCATTTCCATAATTACCTTTGTTTCAGTGATGATTCATGTTCCGACCCTAGTTGCCATATCAAATCAAATCCGACTAATCTACGAGGAACGTTCGACATAGTATCTGACTTTAGTCAAAGTTAAAGTACTAAAGGATCGATATGATCGATAGACAGATCGCAGTTATCAAGATTAAGTAGTCAGTAGCCAGGAAAGCTACCTACAAAGATGTGGCAGTACCACATTAGAACATGAAGGAAGGTACATTCAAGAGTAGGCATTGGTCTCTTAGAGACAAGAGACTAGCCTACTCAACTAGCATACTTATAATCTAAGAATACCTATATCCTACCATACACTGGATATATAATGTCACACTTAGTATAGTGAAAAGACTCATATGACTCGTAAAATTGGAGAAGCATGGCTACACTCTCAAGTCCTTGTACCAGACCCGCAAACAGTCTAACACCAAATAAAGGTCAAACTTTAGTCTACAACCCAAAACCTTCAAGTTTGAACCAAGGTCATATTGGTCAAAAGTCAATGGCCACCACACTGTGGCGAGTCCTTGGTCGCGTCATGGCCAAGTCCAGACAAAACAGATGTGATGCAACGCATAACCACGCCGTGGTCAATAACTCGCCACATCGAGGTTAATGCTCCTAACAGCTTATTCCGTTAAGCACTTAACTATTAACGACTAGAGCTCAAAAGCTCAAATTTGAAGCTTCAAATGGATAAAGTTCTTGACTTTATTCATTACACCACCAAACCAAGTCCAAAACTTAAACCCTAACTCTCAAATGGACTTAAAAAGGTCATCAAGGCAAGTATGGCTTGGAAAGGGTTTAAGAACATAACTTTCTATCATGAGAAAGGTCCACAACTAAAGCTTAGCCAACAATATCCACTGGAGTTCTCCAAACTCCAAGAAATCATAAGATATGGGACCAAAAGACAATCAATAACCAATAAAAACTAGATCTATGCATTTAATTTAAGAAATCAAGGATCTTTGATACTTACAAAGGTCCAAAATCAAAGAGAAGGTTACACAATATCTAGATCCCACTTGCTTGCACCACAACACTATGATCCTTCCACCAAAATGCACCAACACACCAAGATTCTCACAAAGTACTCAAGGAGGGGCTACATTTTTCTTTTGGGGAGAGGGAGGCTGAAATGAGACAAAACCCTAGCCAACGTGTTGCTTAAATATGGCTCAAGGCACGAACTCTTGGGTTTAGGAGCCAGTCGCCACCGCTTTGTGGTGAATACTTGACCACACCACGATCAACATTCAAACGCGCTCCCTATTTAAATAACATGGCCACGCCGCGGTCAACAACCTACCATGCCATGGTTAAAGATCATCTTTAAATATTATTGTTAGAATTCTTAAATATTCCACTAATCAAATTCGAAAAAACGGGTGTTACACACGTTTCCTAATGTAGCTTCTATTAGGGAATGACTTTCATGGGTGGATGATCAGCATATGACAGCTTTGATAAAGGTTAAATTGGAGATACAACTCGAATGCGCAAGAATTCCATTTTTGATTCTACTATTCTACACTTTTTCTTGGTTGAATAATCGATCTTCCAATTTTAATATTAATTGGAATGCTTGGATACTTTGCCCCTTTGTAAATGTATTTTTTTCTATTTTTCTCTCTAGCAATTCGCTAGAGTGTGTCTACATCATATTTAATGCCGTTAAAAAAAAAGTTACCAAATTTTGTTATTTTGACCCAATTGATATCACAAGATCTTTGAGATCATTGTTTAAAAAAAAATACAACCCATATTTAAAATAAAATTTGTGATCAAACCATACAATACCTTGCTTTGATTTTATGTTCTTAGGACAATATTCTGCCCCTAAGACATTACCACGTAATACCCCTTAGAACCCCACCAAAGAAATATGTTACCTTATACGGACCTAGTGTTTCCAAAGTCACTTTAACTTGTCTATGCATTCACTCTACACCTCCCAAAATCATATCGTAGCTAAAGTTGAATTAAACATGTCTCGAGTCAATCCCAACTATTTACTAAATGACTTGATGACATTAAAATCACCAACAGACGAGCCTTAATTTTAATGAATCATAGCGATGCCAAAACGTTTTATATGGTTTGACTAAAACCAAGAATTTTATAAATAATTTATAATTATGTAATTGCATTATTTTTCTATTATTACTCAAGTACAAAAAAATAGGCTTACAAATGTATATGAACAACCAATAACAAAAATATTAACAAAAACTTATAATTAGGCTTAAATATGTATATCAACAACCAATAACAAAATATTAATAAAAACTTAACGGTTTCAAGTGTGACTAATAAAACAAAAATCTCCCCTTAAAACTCTCATTGCAGGTCTAAGGCCCCGTTTGATAGACATCTTTTCAGGTCCAAACAACTCTTTCTGGCTTAATGAACCGAAAAGAGTGTTTGATTTGCAAAAAAAATGGGTCTTTCTCAGTAAGATATGTTTTTCCAGAAAACTACAAAACCATATATTTCTGACTGAATGAGCAGGAAAAACAGTTGTGCCCAAACCTTGTCTCTTTCTTTCTTGGATTATTAACTTTTTTTAAAATATTTTTTTTAAAATTTTTTTTTTATTGGATTATTACTTTTTACTGGATTATTATATATTTATAAATATTATTTATAATATATAATATTTATATATTGATAAATATTACTTTATTGGATTATTAATTTCTTTTAGTTAACTTTTATAATTCGTTTATATTTGATTAATTCTTTTTTTACAACATCACCGTCATCTTAATTTATTTAAAAAAATCTCATCCATCCCACTATTATTGGACATAAACTGGGTCAAGAATAACAAAAAAAAAAAAAAGAACCGGAAATGGTTAGAAAGAATAACAACATAACATCAACTTGAAAAACAATAAATTAAAAACAAACTTATCGACATTCTATTTGGATTTTAACTGATTCGTGTTTAATTACATTGTATGACAATATGTATTTGGATTTTTAAATGATCATTATGTCATTTTCATTTTATATGACAATTTGTTTGCTTTTATAATTATAATTATTCAGAAACTTTATCCATCATATTATAGAATCGCAGAGTAATATGATCATTTTTTCATAACCAGCATAATCAATCAGATATACAATCAAATAGCATGATTTCTTTCCTGTCAGAAAAATTTCTTAGACAACACTTTCTCACACAACAACTAATAGGTGAGACCTAACAACCTTCACGCACACCATGCCAAACAATATCATTTAATTGAGGCTCCTTGGAACCACCATGGACCGCTTTTTAAAATCATTTGATCCACTTGCTTACGCTTTGAAACCATTACGAAAATTTACTCGCTGTTGCATATATGAATTTAATTGTCACAGCCTAATCCGGGATTCAAGTTTACACACCTTGTTGTAATAGTTGTTACCAAATGGCTTCTAACCCATCGGTATCCCGCGTTGCTGTCCCTCATTAAGGTTGAGTTTTAAGTCCCGTCGTGGACATATGTGAATTTAAGGTATAGTTTAGGAGTATGTTAGATTTGTCGTTTAAAAATTAAAAAAGAAAAATTGTTGGAATTTATGAATCTATTCTCTATCATATATACTAGCAAGTCGTTTACGCTTAAAGTTACAAAGAAAACTAATACAATAAAATATATTTTGGATTTCGAATTGAATCAATCTAACCTTGAGCGCATTAATTCACAAAACAACGAGCAAAAAAGCCTTCCATAGCACTACATGGAATCAATTTGTTTTTGTTTTCGTTTTTTATTTTTTTTTATGCTTCTCTTTACATGGAACGGATTCGATACTTTTTAGAAGGTATTAAAACTACGGAGCAATTATCTTGTTATTTTTGAATAAGTTATGCGTTTTTTTGTAAATCTTTTTATTAAATAAGTGGGAAGTGGCCTTCACATTTTCCACCCTTAGTTGGTTAATTTCCTTAGTTTATGATCGATGCTTCCAATTGTAATTTGTAGGTATGTATGAATTTATTCTCCTAATCACACTTTCTATTTTTGTGGTCCTATTTTTATAGCTTCTTTACGTATATAAACAAGAATCTTAATTATATTAATATCATTAATCTGCTTTATAAAATTAAGCCAGGCGCCCAACAATTTTTTTGATGAATTATTGATGGTAAATACAGGCGATGATTAAGAATGATAAAGTTTAATCATTTTATGAAGTCTGTTTTTGATAAAGTCAGAAAAAATCGAATATCAAAGGGTTTTGGCTTAGTAGCAAAGAGTCGTCATTTCAATTGAGAGGTCATTATTTAAATCTCACTTACAAGCTAGATAGTAATTATGACTAGATTAGTTTATCGCTTCAAAATAATAAACAAAAAATATCAAAAATATAGCTTAGTTGTGTCCACACCAAATTTGAACAAAAAACACCTCAATCAAAGCTTTAAGACATCAATATTGGATTGGACTTAAACACATATACAAGGTATAAGTTCCTACGTATGTACCAAATATTATTCATCCTCTATTCATCATCATTTGCATCCTTTCTAAAATATACTTGCATCCTCAAGTTCTTGGAATCCCAATATGCATGTATTGAACACTTGTATTACCAAAATAAAGAGAATATATAATTTATTAATTTCACATATAAATAGCTAGGTTAATGGATACAAACTAAGTAAAGCAATTAATGAGAATAAAGGGAAAGCCACTTGCAAAAAAGGATCAATCCCTTCTACTAAAAAGCCAAAAAGAAGTTTATAATCATCTGATTCTAATCAGACAAAAAGATAAAGAATTAAATAACGTAGCTTGTAAGAATGTTCCATTCTTAATGCCCAAAGAATGTGTCAAATGTTCCCATTATATTTTAAAGATTCATCATGCCTATTCGTTTTTAGTAAATAGTATTGGATTCGATGCATAAAGTATACTTATTAAAGGAAACGTACCATTGTATTTGAATGCAAGTAAAATTCCGCATTTATTACAACATCTTTTGATCCAAAGTAGCTATCGTCATTTGTTCTTATGTAAATATAAAACTAAGGATAGACCTATATGTTAAAAAAGTTATGAATATGCATAGTGTTTTATAATATATAAAAAAAATAGAATAAAAAGATTTGTTCTTCTATTTTAACCTAATAATTTGTTACGATGACGCATAAAAGTAAAAAATTAACAGCTTGCTGGGAAGCAGGGAGATCTAACCAAATGAATTAGAATGGAAAAAAAAATCGTATAACCCTAAGCCTAAGGAAAAAAAGTATAACCGTGAATCTAAGAAAAAATAAGATAAAAACATTCGGCCACTTTTGTTGCCGTTCAAAAAAAATGATGTTCGCGTTTTAAAAAAAGTTTTTAAAAATTTAAAAAAAAAATAGAAAAAATTGAACACTTGTATCTGTTGGTGAGAAGACCTCTCTCTCTCTCTCTCTCTCTCTCTCTATATATATATATATATATATATATATATATATATATATATATATATATATATATATATATATAAAATTAAAAAATAAAAAAAATAGAAAAAATTGAACACTTATATCTGTAAGTGAGAAAACCTCTCTCTCTCTCTCTCTCTCTCTCTCTCTCTCTCTCTCTCTATTTGCAAAGTGGTGACAAACAATAGTTATTTTTTGACGAATAGTTTCTTATGGAAAAATAATTATTATATTTTATTATTAATTATTATGTAATAAAAAATTATCATATTTAAATAAAATATTTATGTCTATACCTTATATTTATATTACATGTTTATAATATTGATGTAAATTAATTAATATTGGTGTCTAGTTTAATTAATATAAATAAATTTACATACATGAAATTAATATTTAAAATTTTTTATTTTGTTTCAAATTGAAATTCTTAATTACTTTTTTTAATTGACAAGTATTAATAAATTCTTTATGCATAACTGATTTGTACAAAAAGTTTTGTAACTTATACATCTTAAGTTTCAAAACATGACCAATATATATATATATATATATATATATATATATATATATATATATATATATATATATATATATATATATATATATATATATATATATATATATAGAGAGAGAGAGAGAGAGAGAGAGAGAGGTTCAAATGAAAATCCAAAAAATTAGGAACTCTAAGAACCCGTATTTCATAGTTATTAAACATGTGAATGCTTAATAAACATGTAAAAGTTCAATTTTTTTTTTTGTCTTTTTTGTTAAGAAAATGGCAAATTCATAATTTTTACAATTTAATATTTTCATTCATGTTTTAACAGAATATATATATATATATATATATATATATATATATATATATATATATATATATATATATATATTACGTAATTTAATACAACAAATTTACAGTTTAATTCACAAAATTCACAACTTAATACAATCCATTTTACAATAATTCAAAATTTCAAAGAAGTTAAACACAAACTTTACCATCACCACCCACTACAACACGTTGACACAAATCACATGTGCCTCCGTTGCAACCATCTTTCCTTCAAAATCATATCTGTATATATATAAAATCGGGAATTGATAGATCAAATACTATATTCACCCTTTAATAAAATATTAATTCATTTATTTAGAGGTTAATACAAATCAATTATAAAACTACTACATTCTTACATATTTATACAACACAAAAAATAAATATATTTACAAAAAAAATAATACAAAATTCATACATAAATAATTCATTTTTTGACATAATTTATAAAAAAAAAAATTATAGTTTAATATAATTCACAGTTTCATACAGTCCATTTACAACTTAATATAGTCAGTTCACAACTTAATATAGTGAATTCATAATTTAATATAAAAATATCATTGTTTAATATAATAAGTTCATAGGTTAATGCAGTATATTCACAGTTTAACTCAACGTATTTATAATTTATTTTACAACCAACAACATCCTAGAAGATAGAAGTAACAAATCTACAATATTATTTGGACATTTAATTAATTTATTCACAATTTAACATAAAAATTATATAAAAATAACAATTTAATATAGTAAATTCACAGTTTAATTCAGTCTATACACAATTTAATTCAGTCTATTCACATTTTAATTTACAAAATTCACAACTTAATATAGTATATTCACGTCTAATTCTCTATATTCACAATTGAATACACATTTTATAGTTTTGCTTCCTCGTAACATCATCAAATATGGAGATCTTACCATGCTACAATAATCATGTTGGGTTTTTATTCAAAAATTTGCTTCAAAAACATGATATTTGGCAACAGAAGACTTGATCATTTTTGAATAACATAAACAAGTTACCAAGGATCATATTACAAATTTTGGAAAGAAAACAAACACAACCAAAGAAGAAGAAGAAGAAATAACAACCTTTGTAGTTCTTTAGATCCTCTTGGGAGGCTTGGAAGTTGATGAAGAATAATGAACTTTAGAAACACAACCAATGACTCAACTTGATGTAGAATGCTAGTTCTTTTGTATAAAACTCTTAAGACTCTTAAGCTTTATGTTCTTATCAAAATAAGAACACAAAGACAGCATAAGAGGCAAGTAATCTTCATGAGATGAACCAAGAATGAGAGACAATGCATATCACCATGCAAATTTCGTTGTTCAATCATAAAATATGGAAAGAGAAATGCAAGCCTCAAGTCTTAAAGCATAAAGCAAGGTTCTTAACCATAAGGTCTTAAGAGTTTTGACCAAACCATGTCCCTATGTCATAAGCATGTCCCAACATGCTTTACTAGGTTGATTTCTTTCAATTAAAGAATTGAAAAGCTCATGCTCTTCCTTTTGAATCTTATTTTCAAAAATAATAA